>NC_067226.1:37743914-37836414 GCF_019924925.1 Ctenopharyngodon idella
TATAAAACCACATCTACAAATCACACAACCGTAATATATAGTATATATATATATATATAAAATCTCAACCATAAAATAGTCACAAACAGCTTAATGTATGTTAAGCTGTCAATTAGATTACAACAACATTACAGTGTAAAAATCTTGATGAAGAAGACAACAAAATAAATTATATAATAATTTTCATTTAGTCTTATGCTTCCAAATGTCATAAAAACAATGTCACGGTGAGAAACCTCTTAAAATTTACTAAATATTATTATAATATCTGTATTAACTTGGGCCTGAATATAGGCTGGACATTCTTGACATTCATTTATAAATTAATTTAAACTTTATACATAAATATATTATGCAAAATATATTATAAAGCTTATATATATATATATATATATATATATATGTATGTGTGTGTGTGTGTGTGTGTGTGTGTGTATATATATATATATATATATATATATATATATATATATATATATATATATATATATAAACAGTGTTAAGTGTAAAAAATGCTAGTAATAATGCCTACATCAGTGTAATGTTACCTGCCTTAAGGCTTATATGAAATCGAGAACAAAAGTGTATATATCAGCTAAGGCTTTTGTGCATTTGTTGTATGATAATAAATAAAGCTGTAAACATTCATATACATAATAATCCTATATACTTTTGGTGAGAACTGTGTTATGATCACGTGACTTTATGATCACGTTAACTTTAAGTTTGTAGAAAAAAAAAATGTTGCGATGTGAATCTAATCACTCACCGCTCAGGGAATGACGAAGTAAATGATTAAGAAAAGAATGACATCAAACACCAGAAACGTCCAGAAATCAAACCAATAGGAATGTTTCGGCAGAGACGGCAGAACGCCACGCGTGTCCTCCATGATCGTACACACTTCCCACTTCCCGCTTCCGGCTTCATAGGAGTCACACACATTTCCGTCTTCTGGTGTATTTTACAATAAAAGTCCCCGCAAACCCTCATAATCACACGTGAAAAATGAGTGCTGCTGCTTTTATTACGAAAGAAGAATATTTATTCAGTCGATATTAACTTTAAGATTTATAAACATTCTGTAAGTGGAATTCGTTTAAGAGGTATTAATCTTCATGAACATTCACAGAAAGTCATTTTTTTAACACTTTTTTTTTTTTTTTTTTTTTTTTTTTACAATACACATTGTTTCAAAACAACTTTAAGGAAAATCATGATGTTAATGTTGATGTTAATGTAAAATATCTTAATATCTTCATGCCTTACAGTTGCATTTAGCAGATGTGTGATAATATAGTTTACACAGAAACAACATTTGTTCTAGAGCTAATAATTTCTTAAATCCCGTTAATACTCACTCAAGTGCCATTTACACAATTAACTAGGCTATTCAATTTCTAAATAGTTTATAGCTCTTGCATGAAGGCTAATAGCACCTAAATGCTCTAGCATTACTGGTGTGGTGCTATGATTGCTTTAACTCTTAGTGTTAGAGTATAAATGAATGTTAACAGCACTTAAGTGAACATTAGCTGTGCAACTGTATACTGTATATCCTGTATGTGTATAGCTATAAAATTAATTTCAGTGGTGCTTATGTGAATGTTTATTGCACTTAAATGAACATAATAGTGGTAAAATGAATGTATATCATCTTTAATGAACAATAATGGCACTTGCATGCTTTTAGAGTTTAAATAAACCTTATTAGCACTTGAGTGAATGTTAATAACTCTTAAAATTAATCCTTGCACTATTATCGTTAATTTAAGGATTATTAACGTTCATGCACTCGACCACAAGCATTACAGCAGCCAGTATACTCCACTCACTACATACAGTATTAAGCACACACACACACACACACACACACTGCATGAAAATACCACAGAAGCACTGTGAGAGCAGCTAATATGTCTACAGATGGCTAAGCACCTCTTAAATTGTGAATGGTTTGAGCTCAGATGTGTTTTAAAGGCCGTTTGTTTTAAACAGCAACCCGTTGCAATGGCAGTGCGTAAATTCACAGATCCACACTGGCTTCGGCCCTGAGGGATGGATCCAAACGCCTCAGTAAACAAATGTTTCCTCACGGCGGGAACACCACAAACAGCCAGTACAAAAACAAGCCATGAATTTTTTAACGCCGAGGTGACAGACTGCACTAATATGTGTGATACACTTTGATGTTTGACAGCATAAACAGGGAGCTTTTATTCTGAATGTGACCTACACTGTTTATGCTATTATTTCTCAAAAATAGAAACAATAATAAAGAGATTTTATGGATGCCATAGTCCCAATGTGTCTTTCATTTTAGCTTCTGAATTGTGTTTCTAATAGTTCATTTTATTCCCTGATCATAATCTCATTACTCGTGTGACTGAAATATAACACAACGCCATCAAAACAAAATCATGAAATGAGCTGCTGCTGTCGTGTTTGAGGACTTTAGAAGGGATAATGTACAATCATCCGAGCATTAGCCAACAGGATGATCCCGATCCCAGAACAGTCGGATGATTACCAAATAAACAACAAGTGGACATTGGATGTTGATTTAAGAGTAAATGATTTCATTACTTGAGACAGAGGAGAGTGTGGAGTGAAACGAGCACAGCTATATGGGAAATTACTTGCGTTTGAGAAGTTGTGGTACATTTGTGGATTTAGGGCACACTATTTAATAAAACAGTTATACTATAAAAAAGGACACATTTTAATTAAAAAGTTATTTTCTTAAAGTCCCCCTGTAAGCAATAACTTTAACCCTTAAAACTCATCTTTGATCACCAAAATTACATATTTAAACATTTTTTCCTGTGAAAAAAAAAAAAAAAAAAAACTTAATGCATTAAAATAGCTTGAAAGTAACTCTACACCCTTGCCTCATTTAATATACATGGATCAATGAATATGATAATTAGCCCCGCCTCCACACACTTGCACGAGCTTAGACGAGATCCCCTCAGTCAACTTCCTGCTGAACGCTGCACAATGGTATCGCTTTTTACATTGTCAAACACATAAAGGTTTTGCTTGACTATGTTATCAAACAGCTAATAATGTGTTGCTAATGTTACACAAACCATGTTCACATTCATGAGTCAGACAGCTGCCTTCTTACAGTCAGTATCCTTAGAAACGCTTTGAACTCAGCACGTCAGTGGAGAATTACATATAATTCATCATAACAACGTAATATGCATCATACACCCGCTATATTTCATATACCGGGATAACCTTGTTTTGAGACTCCCTTGTGCGGTCAGTTAATGATATGCTAAAGCCCGCCGGCATGGTGACATGATTGGTTACGAGGTAGTTTGTGACGTCAGAAACACCAGCGATTTCAAACCGTGGGCTTGAGGCTGTCTTTGGTTTACTGCAGTTTTAAAGAGAAAATACTCAGCAATGGTGTTGACTTATGAAATTGCACATGGTTTGTCCTAAAGCATGTTGAAAACACCACATAGACATATAAACAGGGTTGGGGAGTAACGAAATACATGTAACTTAGTTACGTATTTAAAATACAAAATTTGAGTAACTGTATTTCATTACAGTTACATTTAAATGGGTGGTAATCAAATTACAGTTATGGCCGAAAAGTATTTTAGATTACCAAAGTGATTACTTTGAATTTTAATGTCATCTATTTCATTTAAACATTAATCTAAACTGTGACGGGCAATTAATGTAAACAGTAGTTGGTGATTCTCTGAATCTGATAGTCTGCAAAAGCATCCTAAGCTACATTTCTGCACATAAGTTTCATACTCTTTGAAGAATGTGCAACATTTTAATAATTTTAACAAAATAAGAGGGATCATAAAAATTGCATGTTATTTTTATTTAGTACTGTCCTAAATAAGCTATTTCACATAACAGATGTTATATAGCCTACTCCAAAAGACAAAATGACTGAATTTATAAAAATTGCCCCATTCAAAAATTTACATACCCTTGAATCTTAACTGTCCTTGTCATTACCTGGATGATCCACGACTGTTTTCATGTTTTGCAATAGTTGTTTGTGAGTCCCTTGTAATTCTAAAAAAAGGTAATTGCGACATTTATTTTTTCTTTTAGATTACCCAAGTGTTGTAACTTAATCTAAATACTTTAGAATACTTTGGAATACTAATAACAAAAAAAAAAAAAAAAAAAAAAAAGGTAGGACTAATTGCAAGTTTTTATCTCACAATTATAACTTTTTTTCTCAGAATTGCAAGATTTAAACTCACAATTGCGTTTTATAAAGTCAGAATTGGGAGATATAAACTCACAATTGTAAGTTATGAGGTCAGAATTGCATGACCTCAAACTTTTTTCTCGCAATGGCGAGTTTACGGCCTATGTCACAATTCTGACTTTTTTCTCAAAATTGAGTTTATATCTCAGAATTCTGACTTTATAACTTGCATATCTGTTGCAATTGCAATATCATGCAATTCTGAGTAAAAAGTCAGAATTGTGAGATAAAAACTTGCAATTAGTCCTACCTTTTTTTTTTTTGTTGTTATTAGTATTCCAAAGTATTCTAAAGTATTTAGATTAAGTATTTAGATTAACTTTTTTCTCGCAATTGCGAGTTTACAGGCCTATGTCACAATTCTGACTTTTTTCTCAAAATTGAGTTTATATCTCAGAATTCTGACTTTATAACTTGCAATTCTATTGCAATTGCAATATCATGCAATTCTGAGTAAAAAGTCAGAATTGTGAGATAAAAACTTGCAATTAGTCCTACCTTTTTTTTTTTTTTTTTTTTTTTTTGTTATTAGTATTCCAAAGTATTCTAAAGTATTTAGATTAAGTTACAACACTTGGGTAACCTAACGAAATATGTTACAAATTACTTTTTAAAACATGTATTTTGTAATCTGTAGTGAAATACATTTTCAAAGTAACTTACCCAGCCCTGCATATAAACAACATTAAAAACTTGATTTTCACTACAGTGGGACTTTAAGAAAATTAATGAAGTGTTGAATGATAAATATAAATAAATTGTCAGGGTTATGTCTGTTTTGAGTTTGAGTTTTTTATCTGTTTCCCTGTACTGTTCATGTAAGAGTTTGTTTTTCTTTGGTCACATGTTCTTTGTTCTCAGCTTCCCGCCACTTGTTTGTATCCTTGGTTACTCACTTGATTAGTGTTCGAGTTCAGCTGTGTCTTATTAATTAGTCTCGTTAGATCTTCTGTTTACCTTGTAAATAAGCCCTTAGTTTCTGTCCAGTCCTTGTCTAGCTTTGTTTGTGTTACATGGTGTTGTGATTTACTTTCCTGGTGAGTTTCCTTGTTCTTAGTACTCCATTAAATGTTCTTGAAGATATCTCCTACTGCAACACCAATCATGACAGAAAGCTAGACTGATTACAGAAAGTTGGATCTAATAGCACTGCCAATTTAAATGATCACAGTGTCCCCAGATCCAATCATGGCAGCAACAATTATGGACTACACCTCAAAAATGGCTGAAGATAATCTTCTCCCTCCAACAGAGTAGAAGGCCTCTGGAACAATATGTTGAAGATTTTTGCTGTATTACAATCTGTTGAGCTGGAACACTCATATGCTCAAGGCCTGTTTTCGGGAGGGACTGGATGATGAACTGTATCAGTTTCTTTCTCCTGGTAAAAGCAGCTCTTCTTTGGTTGAATATATTACTTATGTCCCCTGGCTGAATGATTCTAATTTTGTGATTAAGGAAATTAATGAGGATATTCCCAGTTGTCATCCAGTCCCATCCTGAAAACATTTGGCTACTCCAGCAAACCTCAAGCCTGCGTCCAAGTCCTCCATGGACCTTACCATCAGGGCTTCCATTCCAAAGTCTGCTCCCAAGTCCATTCCAGAGCCTCGTCCCGTGATGGCCGCCATCCCGGAGCCTCGTCCCGTGATGGCCGCCATCCCGGAGCCTCGTCCCAAGATGGCCGCCATGCCAGAGTCCTCAGTCGTAATGGCCACCACCCTTGTGCCTCTTGGAGTTTTGGTTGAGTATGAGGGGATGTCTTGGAACCCAGATATGGCTCCAGCCCCTGACCAGAGTCCAGTCCAGTGGCGGCTCCAGCCCCTGACCAGAGTCCAGTCCAGTGGTGGCTCCAGCCCCTGACCAGAGTCCAGTCCAGAGCCCGCTCCAGCCCATTCCAGCCCAGATACCAAAATTTTGCAGGGGGGCTACCTGTCTATGGCCAAGAAGGCCGTCCCTGAACTGCCGGCTCCGCCCTGGCCCCCTGAGCTGCCAGCGCCTCCCTGGGTCCCAGAACTGCCGGCTTCGCCCTGGCCCCCTGAACCAGCGCCACTTTGGTGGCTCCCTGAACTGCCCGCACCTCCCTGGATCACTGTACCACCAGTACCGCCCTGGAGGCTTCCTGTACTGCCCGAGACTTTCCTAGTCAGCCTCCAGGGTGCCCACCCTCCGTTCCCTCGGACTTTTGTTTGTTCCATGCCCTCCTCCCGAGCCCCCGCCCACCCTCCTATGTTGGACTGTTTTTGTATGGTGCGAGGACATGCCTTTGCAGGAGGGGGCGTGCTGTCAGGGTTATGTCTGTTCTGAGTTGGTTTTTGATCTGTTTCCCTGTTCTGTTCATGTATGAGTTTGTTTTTCTTTGATCACATGTTCTCCTTTTGTTCTTTAGTTTCCCACCACTTGTTTGTGTCCTTGGTTACTCATTTGATTAGTGTTTGAGTTCAGCTGTGTCTTATTAATTAGTCTCGTTAGATCTTCTGTTCACCTTCTGTGTGTGTATATAAGCCCTCAGTTTCTGTCTAGTCCTTGTCTAGCTTTGTTACATGGTGTTGTGAGTTACTTTCCTGGTGATGGGTGGTGTTTTTTTTTTTTTTTTTTTTTTTTTTTTTCTTGTTCATAGTACTCCATTAAATGTTCTTGAAGATATCTCCTTCGTCCTGCATTTGAATACTGCAACGCCAATCGTGACATATAATAACAATAATAAAAGTACAACATTGAAATATAATATTAATTAAATATATGATATTGTAGTAATAATATATAGTATATTATAAGTGTAAATGATCAATTGAAATGTATACATATAATGTGTGTATATATATATATATATATATATATATATATAAATATATAATTATCATATATTCATTAAGTTAATAATATACTGTACATATAATAATGATAACAATAGAGAACTATAACAATTGCTGTATTAGCATCCATACCAGTGCACAATATGGTTCTGTTTATTCTAAGCATGTGTTGCAGTTTTGTTATCTTACTTTAAGTGCTCAAGCTCTTTAAAGCAGGATAGATTCTGATTGGCTGTCAATGTTTTTTTTTTTCTTTCATCAGCTAGAAAAAAATATCCCAACAATATCATTCCTCAGTGTCATTATCATTATAGTTGTGGTGTGGACTTCCCTATTGTCATAGAATTAGAACCATTAAAATGTTATGGTTATCGCGCTTGATGTGAATGGCAATATATCAGGTATTTTAGCTGTTTTGGGTGCTGATTTATATTCAATAACTGTGTGGCTGTTTGTATCACCTTTTCCTGTGTTCTGTTCGTGTTTCCTACGTTCTCGCTCTTCTTTTGTTGTCATGGTTACTAATTATGTTGCACACCTGGTTTTGGTTAAGTTTCTCATTTAGTCCTGTGTATTTAAGCCCTGAGTTTGGTTCAGTTCATTGTCCTGTATTGTTTTTAAGCCAAAGCTGTTATGTTTTGTACTCCTGCATTTCCTGTATTTTGGAATATCTTCTTTGTTTAATAACGTTTAACGATATTAGAATCCACCTCTACTTGCTCTTCCATCATCTTCATCTGCCTGACCCAACATGACAGTGGCTGTATGAAGTAAGCCCAGGTTTGTTGACTATGCACTTCATATCTTTCAAACTGTTACAAAGTTTGAGCTAGTAACAGAAGCTTGGGTTGTTTCTATGCAAGATTTTGTGATGATATAAGGAATGTCTGTGTACAATGCGTACAAGTATTATGCCTTGTATGTAGGCCTACTGTAATGATTATAAACTGAACGGAGGCTTGGGTTTATTACAGTACTATACAGCAAATCTCAGCTGATTGTTTATATTGATACATGTTTATATTGTCACAAAATGTAACAATTATTGCCTAGCTCTAATCTGATAAATGCGACTAAGGCATGAAGATTATAAACATTATCATCATGATTTTCTGTAAAGCTGGTCTCAAACAATATGTGTTGTGAAAAGAGCTATACAAATGCATTTGACTTGACTTTATAAATATGTTTGTAAATAAGATGAATAAATGTGTCCAGAGCATTGAATTATTGAAAATGATTTTGTGGCCACATTATATCCTCAGATGTGTATTTATTTATTTTTTTTCTTCAATAATTTGTCCATTTTTCTTTTATCTTATTTGATTTCATCCAGTGAAATCATTTATTTTTAAAAGCTCAACCTAAGTATGCAATTGTTCATGTTGAGCGTCTTTAGTATTCCTCTCATATTCTCATTGATCAACTATAGCAGTATTTACAGCGTATCAATGTGTCATTGTTAACTTTCATCTCATTTCTCCAGACCTCTGTACGGTTCATCCACCATCGCAGCGTCTAGACAGACACAGATTGCGAAATAATCGAGCGCTTGATTGTGTGTGCATCCAGTGCCATGTTTCTGACCCCTGTGTTACAAGTTATGAGTGCTCTGTGAAGCATTAGATCTCTACACTAATTGTTTTGTCAATGATGGCGGCGTCGGAATGTGTCTCTTAAAAAGAAAGCAACAATCTTTCTTTTCAGTGTCAAGAGTTCAGAGTCAAGACCAAACCCTCTAAGACCAAAACCCTCTAAAACTGGTCCAGATTGCAGGAGTCCAACAACTAGGCTGTCCATTTTAATTAAATGCATAAACATGCTGCATTTTAAAGCCTTATTTACAACCCACTTAACTACAACACTTATTTACAGCCCATATGTGTAATTAAATTTAAAGCATAATTCAAATTAAACATATTTAAATTTGATAATCTGGGAGTTTAGATTGAATTACACAAACCTTTTAACTCTGCTGTCAATGAGCTGTTCATACATTCACCATTCCTCTCATATCTGTTGCATCATAAAAATATGATTGGTTTATTATGTGATCTGCACATTGAGAGACTGTGAATCAAAGGAAGTGATTAACAACTGGTTATCCAATCGTTTGGAGCATTTCTAGGCAGGGAAGATAAAGGATAAGAAGTGTGAATCTTTTTGCAGCAGTATTAACCAAACAAATTCAGAAGATAATTTAACACCGAGCAAAGAAACTTTGCACTAAAAAAGAAACTTTGCTTTGCACTAAAACAAAAATCCGACACCAGACTGATGAGTATAATTAAAGACACAGGGATAACAATGATCCAAAGCAGACACAGGTGACCAATTTACTATCACATATGCAGAAACCAAGCCAACCAAGGAAATAGGAACTAAACACAGGAAACTAGGGCCGTGTGTAAGTCCAATTTTTTTTTATGCCCTTTCATTGCAAACTTCCCTCCATCTCATTCATTCAGATGTACGTCATTGCTTACGATTGTTCACATTATGTAGGCAAAAGTTTTGTATTGTTTACATGACAGATGCATGTTTTCATCTTTTTTTTTTTCTGTTAATTTGTTGGGCTTCGTGTCTATTTTTCTTAAATGCATCAACTCAGAATGCCTAATGTTGGTTTTATTGCTTGTATTACAAGAGAAAATAAGTACTTTTCGTCTACTTGATGTAGTAGATTTTAATGCGGGTGCGGTTCGGGTCGCGATCTTTATTTGAAACAGGTTGGGTCAGGTATACGTAATTAAATTATTGCTGCTGTTGGATAACGGGTCGGGTGTTCTATTAAATACTGCGGGTGCGGGTTTACCAAACAGGACCCGTGCAGGACTCTGACTCTAATATCATACACCAGAGTTGTGTGGGGTGGGGGTAAATTAAACGCAACTTGTGTTGCATTGTGGTCTACGGATTTGCCTAAAGTGTACATACTGAGTAGACTCGCTCCCTTGTCAAAATCGAGGGTTCAAGAGTCTGTCCAAATAAACTTCCCTCATGCACTTGATGAAGTTGAACGCACAGAGGGTATTCCCCAGAGCGGAAGTGCTTGTTAGGAATGTTGGGAGAACAAGCTCACCAAAAGTTTTCCTACGTGGCCGTCTTCCATTCATATCAGTTGCAAACTCACATACACACAAACGCACACACAAACATTCACACTTACTAAAAACGTGCATTCAAGTCACACTCCGAGTGAGCGTTTTTGTTTTGTTCCTTGTTTTATTTCGGATATTTGACCATTTTTGAACGTGTCGACCTGTTGATGAGTGTTTTTGTTAACAAGTGGCATATCTTTGGTTATATTTTTCATTGAAATTTTGTAGAGACTCTTGAAATCATGGACTATTAATTAATACAAGTATATGACACAAACTACATCAAAGGCTTCTTGATATTTTTTATTGTATCAAACCGTTGTTGTGTGAAAACTGGCAATTCCCCCCAACCTTTTGTTATTTGTACTTTCATACCTGTGTCATGTAAGGGAAGTACTTATTTCTACAATTGTGTGTTGCTGAATTTGGAACAAACTGATGTTTGAGCTCTAATTGGATCAGTGGTTCATTGAGAGCCATCAAGTGTATGATTCTAAACTAATTGATAATTGAAGTGATTTTCTACTTGAGAAAATGTGACAAGTATGTTAGTTGCTGTGTGGAAAATTGTAAAATACTTTTTGTGAAGTCATATGTTAGTCTTTGTACTTTTTGCTTCTTAGCGACTTACATATGCACCACCACACACAATGAAATACAGTACCTTTATTGAGCACTCAACATTATACACAGACTGATACACTGTAAAAAAAATGAATCATAGGTCTTCTAATTTTTATTAATATATAATAATAATAATAATAATTAAAAATAATGGATATATTTTATTAAGGAAATTGTGTTCATTGTTGCATAGAACATATTGAGAACATTTCACTAATAAAACCAAGAGATATATTTTCCTCATTTTTTTTTTTATTTTTTATTTTTTTTAAGGAAACTCTTGAGGTTTGAATCGAGGAATCGATTAAGCTGATAAAATTAAGAAGCCAAGCTACCTATTTATTTTAAGAGAATTAGTTCAATTATGCTGTTTTATTTAAAGACACCACTTGGTAGTGATTGTTAGTTCCCAGCATGCTTTGTATATGGCTGGAAATGGAGAGTAAATATTGAAATTAAGTGTTATTTTATGTGTTTTTGAGTGAAGGGAAACATGTTAATGTTTAATGTTCAGTTATGTTTGACATTTGAAAGAGTTTTGGTCATTGCCATTGTGCAGAAGAGAAGAGCTTATGGTTAGGTTGTGGATAACTGCGTGTACTAATACTATGAAATATGTTGCTTTGTTCAATGAGCAATAGTTTTGGTAATGCAAGTGCAATAACAAGTTTGTTCCTACATGTGCTGTGCTAGCAGCATATAGTCTTTTAATTGTACAACATAATTCAAAGTCAAATACAAACGTTCACATTTAAAATTAGAGTTTATTCAGGTATATTCTATTAAAGAAATCAAGCTATCAAAACTACTCAAAATATCATGTGTAATATTGTTACCATAAGTTTTTTTTTTTTTTTTTTTTTTTTTTAAATAGCACATAATTTTTAAAGTGTATACACTAAACATATGGCCACATTACCACCCTCCCCATCCACTGGTAGATAGTGATCCTGCTCCAGATGTTCCTACTGCAAGCAGGCAAATGGGACAGCAGATTGTGCAACATTCAAGACGACCTCAACTACCAAGTACTTCTATTTTCTACTCCATATCCACACAGCACCACAAAACTCCACAGGGATCCAATGCCCATTTTGCTTCCATATCACCTGCTGACAGCCTTCTTGTCCAAGGCCAATCTGGGGAGCAGGGACAAGATCGTATGCAATTGACCATTCGCAAAGACGTGCCTCCTTTAGTTACTGTTGCTATGTCCGACAAGCCATGCCGCTCTCTCGCCACACATCATGTTCTCACGCAGTGAAAAATACATCGCAGAGCAAAGAGGACACTGACAACGTATCAACAGACAAGACAGAGCAGGTTAATTTTGATACGAAACAAAGTCTTACATTTTGTAATTTTTAAAGAAATTTAAACAATAAATACCGTTTTGTGGCTCTTTAATGTGTCGTGACAGATTGCTGTAGCTCCTCAGATCAAGTGGCTCATGAACCGATCATCTCTTCTTACTAGTTAATTTATATAATCAAATAAACATGAATGAACCACATTTCAACCACCCAGCAAATTTTTCAAAAAGATCAGGAACATCTCTCTGCAGAAGTTAACAGAGGCAACATCAAGATGGATGAACAACACAAAAAGATAACTGAACTTCAACTTAAAATGAACACCAACTTCAAAGCTTATGAAATAATCAGTGCAAACATAGAAAGGGAAAGTGCATCAGCATCTACAACTCCACATACCATACCTCCTCCACAAATATTTGGTGATGCCATAAGAACCAAGTCTGGTTGGGACAGTAGGCGCAACCAGGGCTTGATATTAACTTATTTTGCTCACTAGCCACTGTGGCTAGTGGTTTTCCAAAGTTACTTGCCACTTAGTATTTTCAACTCATTGTCAGCCTCAGACTGAGCTTAAGCGTGCTTCGGCTCCCAAGAACATAGCTGAAGTGTGCGATGAACGTTGGCCACCTTGTATACCCGTATGTCCGGGATGTGGCCAGTGTTTAGGGCCCCCAAGAGTGACCCCTAGTGTCTCTCATTCGACAAAACATTGAAGTGAATTAATTCCTTCAAATTGCAATTAAATTCTTTTTTGTTAGGGTGTGCCACCATTACATGCTGTTTGTACAAATTGTTTTGAGAAATTAACTTACTGGTTTTCAAATGTTAAGGATGATTTGAGAAATGAACCAAAGCGACTGAGAGTTTTTCTCAATAAATATTAAATAAATAAATAAATAAATAAATAAAATAAAAATGAAAATCAAATCTGATGTGAAGAAGAAACTAATTGTTCAGGGATCTGAATTTATTGTTTTGAGAAAAAAAAATAAAAAATCTCATTTGAGAATTGAGCCAAAGCAATTGAGAAAAACTGTAAATAAGCATCCAATAATGTTTGATCAAATAATAATAATAATAAAAAAAATAATAATAATAATAAATAAAATAATTTTCTGCCATTCCTCTTGCAAACTTTGACCCCAGTTTGAGAACCACTGCATTAGGGACTGATCAGTAGAAAAATCCTGAGCGTTCAGCCTTGTTCTCTAAAATCTAAGATTCACTGTCACACAAACTATTAAAGCAACTTCTGGCATTTGAAGCAATTTGCAGGATTACCCGAGTTTTACACTGAAAAGCTGACAAAACAAAATTTCATGACATTCCCCCGATGAAAGTGCACAAAAGACGGATCAGACTGTCTGTCTGTCTGCATTGTTCCTGGAGGGTTAGAGTAATTATCTCCTGCTGGTGTTGTCCCTGTTGCTGCTGGCAGTGTCGTAAAGAAAGAGTTGAGGAAAGAAAGTGTCGCTCTGATCTGTCGTGTGTGATGACAGAAATGGAAAATGGCAGGAGGCGACATTGCGAAGAACCCACTGATCTGTTCAACTGTTTCTCTCCCTAGTTTAGTTCAGTGCAATTTACTGACATAAACAACATCCCAGCTAAAAATATGAAAAAAAATGTGTTAGGACACATTTTCCAATACTTAGGTCACTTTTTCTTCCAGAACACTTGCAAAGGTTGTCAAACAGCAAACACACGTTGTCACCCATAAAACAATCGCCTTAACAACACTAACAACAGGTAACATTATAAGTTTTCTTTTGTAAAGTTTCTTCACAAAACAAGAATGACAATCTCTACTGTTCAGAATTAACTGCAGTAGGCCTATGTTACTAGATAGTCCATGTACAAAGTTTTCTCCTTTTGTATAGATGGCAATGAAATGTAAAGACTAACACCTGTTTAGGTGTTCAGCAACATTAGAATATATTTCAGTATGGCATTACTGTAGAAATGTAGCAAATTACTGTCTTAATACAAAATTTAATATGTAAGGTTTTGAAGAGTACATGTGCAAATTGGCCTATAGGTATATAGAGTTTTGACTGTTGTTGTCTAAGTGAAAAATGTATTCATGTACTTTTAAAGAAGTCATCATTAAATGTATTTTGTGCCAAAGCAATGATAAATAATCCACTGTTCAGAGACTGCTGTTGTGCTAACTGTGTGAAGAGTTTTAAAAAGTGACCTAAGTATTGAGAAATGTTGTGAAGTTATGAAAATGTTATTTCTGAATGTTGTCTCAAAACATTAGACGAACTTCCAACTAAAACATTGCAGGAAAAAAGTTCCATAAACATGTATAAAAATCGAATGTGGATAAAAAATCGAAATTGAATGTGGATAAGTTGTTTTATTAAAAAAGCAACATTTGTAACAAAATGCTGAGAAAGTTTTTGGTGTCAACTTGTTTTTGTCAAAACAAGTTGCATCCCAAATGGCGCACTATACACTGTTGTGCTATACTCAACCCTGTAGTCTATGAATTTTATGAAGTTATTTTGTCATTCAGCATCAATCTGATAACCCCTCCCCTCCACTACATAATTAAAGCTGTGACAGTTGAGTACATGAAGTGTCTAACGCTCTTTATTTTTTCAGTTAAGTGCATCATCCATGTATTTAAAGTGCACTTTTTCTTTCTGCACTGTAAAACTGAACAGTGAAATTAATGAAGTTTGTTTCACTCAAATAATATAGAAAGTTCATTGTACTTAATAGAAAAAGTTGCGTGAACTCAATTTCATTGTAGTGAACAGAACTTAATATGATTGAGTTGAGTTACAGCAGATTTCTCATTCCCAGCATGCTTTGTGTCAGACCGTATAAATACATGTTAAAATGAAATTTTTGCACAAGATTAACATAGGGAGACACAAGTTACTGTTTAATGTTGTGTTATGTTGGGATTTACAGGGCAGGGGGTTCTGTTATGTTAGTTTTGTAGGGTTACCATTGTGATGAAGAGTAGAGCCTGTAGTTAGGTTGAGGATGGGCTGCAAAACTTAAGACCACATATACTGTATGTTGTTTGATTATATACAGTACATGCAAGTATATAATAAAAGTCTCTTTGTGATGAGTTAGGTAAGGCTGAGAACTGTGGGAGAGAAGGGATTCTGGTGACGCGATAGTTAATGAGAGATACCTGTGCACCTGTAACTAAGATCCACTGGAGGCAAGCTTGCAGAACCCAAGTGCAGTTTATTGACTTAAACAAAGTCAAACATGAAACAAACAAAGACTTAGCATGGTTTGGCTTGGCTACTTGACTTGAAAACATGAACTCACCAACAGTGGTACATGGACAATATTTGATAAGAAAACAATGAAACATGAGGCCTATTTATACAGAGACACTAATGACATACAAGGAACACCTGTGAACAATCAAGACAATGACCCAATCACAAAACAGAACTGAGAAACCACATGACTAAAACAACCAATGACAATATGACACATTCACAAGGGGGCAAGATCACAGGAGGAGCAAGGGAAACACATGACAACAGGGAGCACATGGCAAAACATAAACATAGCTATAAAACAAAGCATGAACTTGAAAGTAAACCATGCTACATGAACATGACACAAGACCAAAACAAGACATGACAGCACCACACACTGGCCTTGCTCCGCTTCCACGGCTCCCGGCCCCGCCCCACTTGACACAAAAATTTTAAGTCCTTCTAAGTTCAACATTTCATTCGGAAACGTTCAGTTTTGTTTCTTGTTTCTGCTTCTACTTCACTTATTTTTGGATCCGGAGATACTATTTCAGAAGATGCATAATAGCGTATAACAGTATTAACATGGATTGAAAGTATGTTCTATTAACATTTGTTCATAGTTTTGAGAGAACCTTGCCAGAACATTAGCTGAAGTTTTGAAAATGTTCCCTGTTAGCTGATATACAATATACTCGCTGTCCTAATTTTTTGTCATCTTTGCATTTAAAACAGAAATCAGGTGTTTTCTGTAGATCAGAAGTGAATGTTGTGAATGTCTGTTACCAAATTATAGTGATCTGCCTTGCTGTCTACATAGGCAACAACATCCTTACTGAAACAGAAATGCAAAACCTTTTAATAATGCGAGACACAGCAAAATATTAGCTGAAATAGAAAAGAGTGCAGGGTATCAGATGCGTTTTTTAAGAACTAATTTTAAATTGACATGACATGACTTGTCACAACGATGAAATACACCCATCTAGAGCATGTTTACATAAAAAAAAACAATTAAAAAAAAAAAACAATTAAAAAGCACCACAAAAAGTGTTCTATGCAAGAAACAACCCTAAGTTGTGTGCACAAAGTAGTCAAGTAATTATATAGCATTTTATACAAGAAAGATTGTTTCAAAGCAGCTTCACAGTAACAAACAGGAAAATTTCATCAAATATGAGACATTCAAATTCTACTGTAAAACAACAATAGTGTCATTATTCAGCTCAGTCTCAATTTCAATGTTGATTCAATTCAGTTCAGTAACTGTGTCAATGTTGCAAAGTTGAGACAATTATGACATTGAAACTTATGAATTATTAAACAACTCTGATTTAGCTGCAACTAGGCCAACAGGGAACATTCCCACAAACGTTTTGTAAAGGTTATGTACATGTAAAGATATAGCGTTCTTTAAATAACATTTTGTTCTTATAACATTATTAACAACTTTCTCATAATGTTGAGAGACTTTTTTTTTTTTATGAACAAAGTTCTTGGAATATTTTTTATGATTTTGTTTTTATTTTAAGTTCTCAAAACATTCTGAGAAAAACAGTTTTGGAACATCTGTACTTAAATGATTATGTAAAAAACCTTTTTAAACAAATATTAGATGGTGCCATCGTTGGGCCATAGCCTGGTACACACTCGACGATTTTCAAATCTTAACCGATTTTAAAACTGTGGAAGACCACAGACATAATTCCTGTTTCAACCGATTTTTAGCTTTATTATCCTCTGAACGCAGACACTAGATGATTCGACTGGACTGCGAGACCACATACCTGTTGACTATAGGAACGATTTCACAGTGAGACGAGATCTTACCGAGACTCACAAGATCAAACGTGACTTAAGATAAACAAATGGAGGACAACCGACATTGTCAGCTGATTGTCCTGCCACACGTTCTGCTTTACAGTGAAAAACAAAGTAGACAAAAAAAACATGGGTTATCTTCTTTCTCAATACTCCATTTTCGTGGTATGTTTGTGGCTGCCAAGTTTCTGCTAAAGCAGCATGCACCATCCGGTAAGTGACGCTTGCTGAGTCTCATTGGCTATCGTGGGTATCACCTCAGAGTGATGTTTCATATTTATGATTTGAGATCAGGGAAGCTCCGTCCTAATCGAGAGCAATTGTAATGACACCACACAGAGGATAGTGTATTTTTTGGACAAAAAAATCATTTGCGACAAGCCTCGAATTGGGCCGCACTAGCCCCCCACCCCCGCCTGATCATTCGGGAGTGCAAATCTGGCTTAAAATTGGGCTTAAAATCTTCAATTGTGTGACCAACAATTATAAAGACGGTGTTAAGCCAAAATATGATACTTAAATGAACATAAAAATACAGTTAAATCAAAAAACCTGGGCACTATTTTTGTTAATGATTTTTTGTATTGAATGAGCATGGGAACCTTAATTTAATTCAGTTCACAAAGGGTGGTTTATTTTTTTATTTATTTTTTTATCTTCAAGAATGAATTCAGATAGATGATCAGAATTAGCAAGCCATTTTACATAAATTCAGAGTATTCACATGCTTCTCAGTGGTCAGCATGAGGAAATCTGAGGCCTTGACGAGAGCAGCGTTTTGTCTTATCGGATAATGAACACAGCCGGTGGTGAGTCTGAGTGCATTAGCAGCAGCTGCAGGGGCCAAACCAACACCTGCAGAGAGTAAAACTCTTCATTTAGATCAATATTCACATCATTAACCTTTACTGGCCCTACACTAATGGATCAATAAAACTACAGAGGAAGAGCACGGCAGAGAAAAAAACAACGGGATGGGAAAACGAGCGTGTTATGATGTTAACGTCATGCAATCAGATGCATGCTGGGAGCGCTTTGCCCTTTTCTTTAGGACTTCTGCACAAAACCTTTATGATCTTTGACCTCTGACTCAAGCCTTGAGTAACGTGGTAAAGTCTCAAGAGATTCACACGCAACTCCCTGTTGTGTTTTTGGAGACTTTGCAGGTTGCAGCTCTGATAAGTTTCTTTATATGATTATTTCATTGCATTATTTACTGCAATACTGTGGAGCATTAATCAGAAGCCATTTTCAATAATTCAATGGTCTGGACTGGAGGTACAACAACAAAAGACATCTTTCAGGTGTTTAATCTAAAGGCTGCAAACTGTACCAAAGAGCAGGTTTAGTGGTACTTTTAGGTCAATAGGCACATAAGAGCACATCTTTAGAGTCTGCACAGAAAAAACATTAAAGGTCATGAATTGAGAAATCAACTTTTCCTGGAGTTTTTAATATATAAGAGGTCAACGTACTATAAGAATATCCTGTTTCTTAAGTTTCAGAACTGAATACTTCCTTGTTAGTCCAATAAAAGCTTTTATTGACACCAGGCCCAGTGAACGACTCGTCCCGGAATATGCCTGTCTATGTCACAGATAGGTGAAACGCCACCTCCGCAGAAGAAATCAACACCTACTTCATCATTGCAACATTAGCCCTGCCCACTGGCGTGTTATTCAACTTTATTCAACAAATTTGTCTGTCCTCTGTCATACTGCTACTCTATTTTCATTGCAGAGCTCCAGTTTATGTCTAAACGGGGGCTCAGTATTGGCCGGCTCCTGCGTCAGCATCACACGCAATACTGAGCCACCGTTCGGACGTAAACACTGAAGCTCTGCAACGAAAATAGTGTAGCAGAATGACAGGGGACAGACAAATTTGTTGAATAAAGTTGTTATTTTTGTTTTGTTTTTGCTCACAAAATGTATTCCCATCACTTCATAATATTACTGTTGTCACGTCGCCGGTTTAAACGATGTCTTTAGTACCTTTCTGGACCTAAAAAGGTGCAATGTCACACCATTCTGAACAGATTTCATCAAAAAATCCGTACTTTCATCAAAATCAGATTTCATCAAAAAAGTACTGTTACGACTGTCTAGGGCCAGCCGCAACATAAATGTATGCTCACTCACAAAGATACATTTTCAACAAAGGTAAATTTATTAACAAAATATAGTGGAAACCATAAACAAAGGCATTAAATTCAGGAGTGGACTAGGCCAAAATAACAAACAAAAATAACTAATTTTAATACCCTCTAAATCCGGAGCCGTGTGGAGCACATATTTATGATGGATGGATGTTAATGCAAGCACTTTGTTCAGCTCATACTCATTGAACCCTATCACTGCCATTATAAAGCTCGGATGTGTCAGGATATTTATTAATATTTCTCCGATTGTCTTCGTCAGAAACAAGAAAGTCATATACACCTAGGATGGCTTGAGGGTGAGTAAAGGTTGGGCTAATTTTTATTTCAAAGTGAACTAATCCTTTAATGACAAATTTCATTTTTGGGTGAACTAACCCTTTAATTCTAATGCCTGATCTGATATGTAATGATTCATGTACAGTCAGATGTTCTTTGTGTCAGGGGTCAGGTTTGATCTGTCTCTTTCTCCTGCATGAGCCTTTGTTTTTGTTTTCACATGCTGACCACGATCAGCTGATCGCGTCTCGAGATCGGCGTAGCTGTGCACGTGTTGGCGGCTGTTTGCTTTGTTTTCATTCTTTTATTCTTCATTTTATTCTTTCTCCTCTCCTCTCCCCATTCACTCCCTTAATGGACAGCAGCTCATGGCAGTTACTCAGATCACTGGTCCGGTGAGTTTGGTTACCTTAGGTAACCACTGGGAGGAACTAGAATTTTATTTATTTTTAATTCCTCTTCTGTTCCTATTGTGTTGGGTCACCCTTGGCTTTCCCTCCATAACCCACATATTAACTGAGCAGATAACATAATTCTCTTTTGGAGTTCTCGTTGTCATGCTTCTTGTCTTATGTCTGCTCTGTCTTCTGTTTTTTTTTCTTCTGTGTTTGTGGAGGAGGAGGTGGACCTCTCTCTGGTTCCTGGCATGTACCACGATCTGCGTGCGGTCTTCAGTCGGTCCCGAGTTGCCTCTCTTCCTCCCCATCAACCGTATGATTGTGCAATGATCTTCCCAGCACTTCTCCCCCTCGCAGACCTCTTTTCTCCTTGTCTGCACCTGAGTGGGTGGCCATGGAGAAATATTTATCGGATTCTCTAGCAGCAGGTTTGATTCATCCCTCTTTCTCGCTGGCGGGAGTGGGGTTCTTTTTCGTGAAGAAGGATGGCTCTTTGCGCCCCTGCATTGACTATTGTGGGCTGAATGACATAACTGTTAAGAACAGGTACCCCCTGCCTCTTATGTCTACAGCCTTCGAGGTCCTGCGGGATGCAAAGTTCTTCATAAAATTGGATCTACGCAATGCTTATCATCTGGTTTGGATTAGGGAGGGGGATAAGTGGAAGATGGCCTTTAACACACCCATGGGGCATTTTGAATATCTCGTTTTACCTTTTGGGCTGTCCAATGCTCTCTTCCAAACTCGCGTGCCATTCTGGTGTGAGGAGGTCGCTGGCAGCATTTTTGGTAGCCGGCCATGACTAAGGACATCCAGTTTGTGGGTGCTTGTGAGGTTTGTGCTCAAAACAAATCTTCCAATCAACCTCCCGTTGGTCTGCTTCATCCCCTCCCCATTCCTTCCCGCCCCTGGTTGCATACTGCCCTGGATTTTGTTTCCCTCTATACAGTGGCAATACTGTGATCCTCATCGTGGTGGATCGCTTTTCCAAGGCGGTTCACTTCATTCCTGTTCCCAAACTCCCCTCGGCTAGGGAGACGGCCCGGGTGGTCATTGACCATGTTTTTCGGATTCATGGTCTTCCGGAGGATGTGATCTCTGACAGGGGGCCCCACTTCTTGTCCCAGTTTTGGAGGGAATTCTGTCAACGACTGGGTGCCTCTGCTAGTTTGTCCTCAGGATTCCATCCATAGACCAACAGCCAAACCGAGCGTGCAAACCCGGATCTCGAGCAGATGCTCCGATGCCTGGAGTCAGCAGCTACCTTGGGCTGAATGTGCCCATAACTCCTTGCCGGTGTCCTTGACTGGGCTTTCCCCTTTCATGTGTTGACTTGGTTATCAACCCCCTTTATTTCCTTCCCAGGCTGTTGGGTCCACAGTTCCCTTAGTCCAGGCTTTTATCCAGCACTGCTATCGTACCTGGAGGAGGGCCAGGGGAGCGTTGGTCCGGTCTGTGGGGTGCACTAAAAGAGTTGCTGACCGTCGCCCGGACTGTGGCACCCAGGTATGTTTGTGGGCAAAGGGTGTGGCTCTCTACTAAAGATCTGCTGCTTCGCGTTCCGGCCCGTAAGCTGGCACCCAAATTTATAGGGCCTTATCCTAATGCCAAGGTGGTCAGTCCGGTGGCGGTATGGTTTCGGCTGCCTCAACCTCTCGTGTTCATCCTGTCTTTCATGTTTCTTTTGATAAACTTGTTCTAAGTTCTTCCCATTCTCCTCATGTTCAGCGCGGTTGTGCACGCGTTCACAGCTGTCTGTTATTTTCTTATCTATTTTCTCCTTTTTTAAATCTCATGTTTTCTTTTTGTCTTTGCCAGTGTGTTTTGTCGTTTACGCTTTATATGTGTCTTTTGTTTTGGTTCATCAGTTATTGGTCTTGTTTTTCTTCTTTTTCTGCACAGTTATTCCCTTTGATGTCTGGACTGCCTATGCTCCTTGACCAGTGGTCTGTTCATCTGGATTTTTGGACTTTTGCTCTGGATTAATATTTATATTTGTGGATCCTTCTAAGTTTGCCTGGGCTATCATCTTTAAAGACCCTCACCTGTTTCTGACTACCGCTCGCCTGGTATTTGGTCTGCTTGGACTCTGACCTCTTCCATTGAGCTCTTGGATTGTGGATCTGGCAGTTCGCTATCTAATACCATTATCACTGAATAAAACTTTTGCATTTCTAACTGCATTTGGGTCCTTCATTTCAGTGAAACCTTACACTTTGTCTATGTGTCAGTAAATCAAACCAGTGACTAAACAGTCAACTTCACATTGTTCCTCTTAGTAGGATGAAAATGATCTGTTATTAAAGGTGATTAAATCATATATAGAAAGTGATCAAAGAATGCTCCCTTTACAATCACTGGAGCTGTCAATCAAACAGCACATGCTTGAGCTGTCAATCAAACAGCGCAATTTATCAGTGACTGAATTCTTGACTCGTGCCAAAACTCACGTTTTATTCAACGAATCTCTTAGTTTCATCGCATTTACATTGTTAGTTACAATGAAAGCATTCATTAGTGTGCAGACATTGAGTTGCAATGACGAGATCACTGATTTCATGCGCTCAGCAACATGTCTGTGATCGGATACAACGTTCATCACTGCAACCTTTCATGCCATGATCTAAATATAATGCAAAAGTTGTAACATGTTCATTATGTCTGCTTAACTGCATATTTGACGTTAACTAACCACATAACATGTAGGCCTACTATATTTTAGCTGTATATTACTGCCATATGGGCATTACTTTGAAACAATATGTATTGTGAAAAGCGTTTTAAATAAACTTTAAAACTACACTGTGTGAAAAAAAAAAAAAAAAAAAAAAAAAAAAAAAAAAATTTAGAAACCATAAAAAATTAACACAACCTGATGCACTCAGATTTGTAGGATCTCTCAACAAGTTACACTACTTTGTTTACTAAATGCAATTTGCCTCATGCAGCTAACAAACTCATCTACACATTTAAAGTAATATAATCTGACTACTTTTTGATTCCTCTTAGATTACATTTGACCTAACTGATGGTTTGAATAGGATAATCTTGTACCATATTGATATAAATATATAGAGAAAGAAATAAAAAAATATACATCAAGGTTTCCCAGACTGGGGTTTGTGATGGAACTGCAGGGGGTTTGAGAGTTTAATGAGAAAATATTCATTAAATCTTACAAATTTAAAAACAGAAAAGACAATTTTGCTATCGCAATACCACGATATTGATAATATCGTTACATCCCTAATAACAACGCTTTACTGATCAGTGTTTAAATCAGGCAAGTATAGACAACAAACAATGAGCAATGCAAGTATATTGCTTCAATTCTTCTTTTGCAGGTGAAGATAGAGGGGATGACTTTAAATGTAAGTATAACCACACACGCACCTTTTGGTTGCTGTTAGAATGAATGAATAACAAACAACATCTTTGTCTTATAGGGACTGCAGGAATGCTGAAGGTAGAGAACAAATGAGGGAACTAGGAGACAGAATCTTGGAGAAATCATAGAGGGTAAATAACTCAGGTAAATAGACAGATAAGTAATCTATAGTCCAAGTTATATAGACCAGAGAAATTACTGTGGCTGAGGCGTGTGCCTAAATACTGTGGTGATGAGTGTGCTGATCAGGTGCAGGTGTAGATGATGGCTGAGTAAGTCCAGGTGATGAGCAGAAGGAATGCTGTGAATTGTAGTTTTGAGTGATATAGCTGGACTATGTGTATGTGTGAATGGAGTATGGAGTGTTTGAGGGAACAGCAGACAGGAGAACTGTGGCAACGTCAAGTAAATTGCAAGTTCAGCTTACAAAAAAGTTGAGGAATCCTTGCATTGCATGCAAATATGAATATGAATAATTTAATGTGTTTGTAAGACAAAAATCTTCCAAAGAAAGTATTATGTGGTTAAATGACTCACTGAGTGATAATACAAATAATAATTAATGTGTTCATCAGGATCTGATTAGATATGAAATGTTGCATTGTTGAGAAAACAATCGAAATAATTTCTGTAAATCCAGTGATATGCTTTGTGGGACTCAGTTTTCAGTGATAGACACATGACTAGTGGTTGGTCTGTGTGTGTAATTTCACAAACCTGGAAGACCTTCTGAACGTATATAAGCAGTAGGCTTTTTTGGAAAAGAAAATTTCAAATATAAAAAAGTAGTAATAGGGAGAATCAATGAATTATGAATAATTTACTGCCACTGTAAGAATAACATGTAATCAGTAAAAAGAAATAACTCTAGTCTGAGTATCTTAAAAAATAATACAATCTAATTACAAGTAGGACTACTTAATTAACATTAATATTGGAATATGACTACTTAATCCAGATTACATGTAATCGGTTACTATCCAGCTCGGTAAGATTTTTTAATGTTTTTAAACATGACAGTTTTTTAAACAAAAGTCTCATCTGCTCACCAAGGCTGCATTTATTTGATCCAAAAATACCAGAGTTGTGGAGCATTGGCGAACTTGGTCCATGGAGCAAGGGCTGACTTAACCCTGGAGCATCGGCGGACCAGGGACGTGGAGCATGGGCTGACTTGGACCTTGGAGCATGGGCGGACCAGGCCCACGGAGCCTGGTTGGAATTGGATCATGGTGCAGTGGCAGACATGGGCCGAGGTTCCGTGGCAGACTATGGAGCATTGGCGGTCCTGGACTGTGGAGCAGTGGTAAGCCAGGATCATGAATCACTGGAGGGCCAAGCTCCGCATCTGCCAGAGCTTGGTACCTATTGTCCCCATCTCTTTAGGGGGAACATGATAGGTCATGGCGTGACTTGACTTGGAAGCAGACTCCTGGACTGAATCAGACTTTGAAGTAGGCTTGTGAACAGACTCTTGGACTGAAGCAGAGGCTTCACTTGGCTGAGGGCTCAGGCGTGGCAGCCATTTTGTGAAGAGACTCAGGCGTGGCAGGCATAACTTGAAGAGTCTCAGATTGGCAGGCATGATGTGAAAAGTCTCTGGCTGAGCATGACATGAACAGTCTGTGGCTGGGCAGGCAATGACATGAACAGTCTTTGACTTGGCAGACGTGACATGAACAGTCTCTGACTGGGCAGGCATGACATGAACAGGCACTGACCTGGCTGGCATGATGTGAACAGTCTCTGGCTGGGCCTTGATGTGAAAAAACTCTGGTTTGGTGGTCACTGGTATGGGGGCCACAACACTTAGAAATGTAGGTTAAACAGCCTTGACGTGACTTGTCTATGCCTTGAACTGATGAGGCTTTGGCATGGCAGACATGACATGAGCAGTCTCTGGCTTGGCCAGCATGACATGAACCATCTGTGACTTTGCAGGCATGACATGAACTATCTCTGGCTTGGCAGGCATGACATGAAGAGTCTCTGGCTTGGTGGACACTGTGTGATTGCGGGGCTCCTCGTACACAAAACCCACAGTAAATAATGAGCAGCACAATAAAAGGGCATGATTGATTTATTGGGCCAGGGAAAATCAATTTTTTCCCCCAGGCATCCATGAGCGAACAGGTTCATTCAAACCAACACGAAAAATGTCCTTAAAAGCAACATCATTAAAATCCACCTTATAGCAAAGTCCACAGAAGTCTTGAACATAATCCTCAGTGGTCCGCTTGCCTTGACGATGATGCAGTAAACAAACTGCGGGGTTCATAGGTCTGGTCAAGTATTCTGTAACTGGTCGAGTGTTCTTGAACTGAAGTGGTAACACTGACTTACATTCAATACTTCACAAAGAACAAGGGAAACATGAGGGCTTAAATGCACAGAGGACTAATTACTAAACATGGAACATCTGTGCATAATAAACCAATAAACCAATGAAAGCAAAACACATGAGAACAAAGGGAATCACATGACAAGATCACATGTCACACGTGGGAAACACATGGCAAACATAGAAAACATAGCAATGAAAACATGACACTTGAAAATAAACCATGAAAAATGAACATGAACATGACACCAAAACAAGACATGACATCAGCATCATTATTCCTGTCATCAGTGTCACATGATCCTTCAGAAATCATTCTAATATGCTGATTTGCTGCTTAAGAAACATTTATTATTATTATTATTATTATTATTATCAATGTTTAAAACAGTTGTGTACAATTATTTTTTTAGGGTTCTTTGATGAATAGAATGTTCAAAAGAACAGCATTTATCTGAAATAGAAAGCTTTTGTAACATTATAAACATCTTTACTGTGACTTCTGATCAATTTAATGCATCCTTGGTGAATAAAAGTATACATTTCTTTAATTAAAAAAAAAAAAAAAAATCTTACTGACCCCATACTTTTGAATGATAGTGTATAATGTTGACTAGTTGGACTGCAGAACACAGCTCCAAAGCTTCTGTTTTTTTGCAATAGATAAAACTAATAAATGGTTTCTTTATGGGTACACAACCTCTCAATCCAGCCTCTTATAGCCATTGGCTTACAGTTCAAGATGAAATTGGAGGTTGACAGTCTCATCCAGGTCTTTAGAAACTGTTTTGAGGTAGTCTCACATTCAGATGATTTTCATCCTTCATTCAAAATACTCACCAGCCACAGCACTTTACATTCTGCATGGTGGTCTCACTGTGCTTTGAACTAGCTCTGTGGACATTGTGACCATTCACATCCTGCAATATCCAAAACCGATTGACCAGATTTAGCCATTTTAACAATAACCTCCTTGGTTGTAGAGGAAATCTCATTCCATCTGGCTATTTTAAAAACCCACTAAAACCCACAAAATAACATCTAATAATATAGCTACTACTTGTCACATAGTGATTTATTGAATTATAGGCTGGGAATAATGAGTGCAAGCTTGGTATGACCACTTTGAAACATTGAACATGTACATTTGTTTTACACTCCAGACACAACTTTACAACATTCATACAAAATATTTAAGAAATATTTAATAAAAAGTTTGAATAAAGTGTGTAGAAGACAATTTTCCTAGGTTGGACATTACTTTTGGTCACTACTGTATATACACACAAAAAAACATACTCATAGTCAAACTCTCTTCATCACCTGAGATGAAGGTTGATACATCAAACCCTGTGGGTATTAATGTAATGTTATTCTGGTTATGAGGATGAATCATTTGAGAGAAGAAAGCTTCATATGAGAATAGAAGTGATTGTTTCCTCTCTCTCAGGTCTGATTCTCCTAGGAAACACATACCGTTTTAATGGCCCATTATATTGTTAATGATACAGGGGCTTATTCAGATTGAGAGTGAATTCATTCTTTTCAGAAATCAAGAACAGACAAACACAGCATAAACTGCAGCTGCAGACAGATGAGTCAAGCTGTTATAACGTGCGTTTGGCAGTTGCTATAAATTTCACCCATAATTTTGTGTAACACTTGGCTGTGGAGGATGAAGTTTATTAAAATGGTTTTATAGCTTCATTTTCTTTTCTGCACCTGAGTGAGCCACATCTGATAAGGGAATCTTTATTATTTCTTATATGCTCTTTTGCAGATTGTTTGTGTAGTAATGGATGGTGGTTTTGATAAATGTTTCTTGAAGATTCTTTTTTTTTTCTTCAGAATGCTGATTTTACATTGAACTGTGAGACCCAACACTGAACCACTGTTTTATTTTTAAATGTGTGTTCAGTAAGAAATGCCTTTTAAATGAAATTATTAATACATGAAATGTCTAGATCCAAAAACAAATTATAATTTGACTGATATGGGAGTTTTTTTCTCCTCTTTGATAAGCGTATTAATTTGCCTGTTGAGCTATGTAAAGATAATATAGTGCACTTTATTATTTGCATTTAGTATTGTTTCTTCTTTTCTGTCAGCAAGAAGATTCCTGCTACACAGTGTTGGGTCGTGACCAACCAGCAGAGGACTGGAGGGCTTATTTAGTGTCTCACAACAAAACGAAATGAAGCAGAAACTTTAAAAAAGACTTAAGAAGCAAAGTGAGAGAGAGAATTCAGTTTAAAAATACACAGGATTCATTTAAAAACACATCAGTTCAATTTTCTTGTTAAAGTGGTCATATGATGCTATTTTAAAAGTTCATTATTTTGATTATTGGGTGTAATATTTTATTCCAGTTGTCACATTTATTTCTATTGCGCTTTTCACAATACATATTGTTTCAAATCAGAAAATTTTTACAGAAAATGCATGCTTCTTTATCCAAAATAGAATATATTAACATGCTTTGATGTTCAAAAAACATTTTTTTTTCCCCCCACTATTATTTAAGCTCCTCTATTCCCAGTCCGTCTGAATTGCACTGATGTTTACAAAGGCCCCAAAGCTCTGAGTGCTCTGATTGGCCAGCTGACACAGTGTATTGTGATTGGCCAAACACCTCAAGAGTGTGACAGAAATGTGACCTCTAACCATAATCGTGAGCTTCTAGTATTCGAGTTTGCTAATATTTCACATTGTAACATGGACGTTTGAGGAGGTAATATCTGGACTTTGATCGAGACGTTTTAGGCAGGTCTGGATCAGTGTTCTCTGTTAGATAGATAGATAGCAGAGGTGGAAGTAACAAATTACAACTACTCACGTTACTGTAATTAAATAGTTTTTTCGGGTTTTTGTACTTTTTTTAAGTACATTTTTAAATCTGTAATTTTACTTGTAGTTAAGTACAAATTAATCGAAGAAATATACTTCGCTACTTGTAAAATCACATTCCATTACTGAGTACGCTTACAATTTGAATTAATATTGAAACCTTTGACCGGCATATCGGTAGCCAATAAAGATATCCGATCGTAAACAGACCAATGAAAACCCTGATATTTTACCAGCGGCGCGTTCTCATTCTCTCATCTCCCCAACCTCTCCAACAGCGAGTTTGACACACATCCGCCTCCTTCTGTCACTCGTTTCAGTTACAGCACAGGATTGCAGGTTTTGCGCATAATTTTAATCATACCCGCAGGTTTCAATGGCGTATTTTAATAAAAAAATTTGAGAGCGCATTATTGTAAGGGCAGAAAACGACGCAAGCTCTCAATATACAAGTGAACTGCCTCTCCTCTCACTTAGATGAGTGCGCGCTCTGTGTAGTGTGCAATCGCGTACTCTTAAATTAACCGTTGTCAAAAGTTATCAAACAATCAAAATAGACCTCCACGCCTGACCGATGAAAATGCTACAGGAAATCTTATTGGCTATAAGTGAAATGCACCAGAAAGTCTTTCAACAAACAAATGTGGTTAATTTCTTTACAATGTAAATGTATTTTTTCAAAATGGGGCATTTGTATGATTTGTACATGTCTGTCTAACTGCATCACTACAATGTACAGACATTACAGGTCAAACCCTTCTGATGTTCTTTTTATCTAAATAAACAACATATTATATGGCTCTTAAAGGGTTAGTTCACCCAAAATGAAAATTCTGTCATTAATTACTCACCCTCATGTCATTCCAAACCTGTAAGACCTTCGTTCATCTTTAGAACACAAATGAAGATATTTTTGATGAAAGCTGAGAGCTTTCTGATCCCAGACTGCAATGTAATTGCAACTTTCAAGGCCCAGAAAAATAGTAAATACATTGTTAAAAAAGCCCACGTGACTATAGTGGTTCAACCTTAATGTTATGAAGCGACCAAAAAACAAAAATAAAGACTTTATTCAACAATTTCCTTTCTTCCGTGTCACTCTCTGATACTGTTCATGTGAGCACCACGAATCATGCATGTGATGCTGACGCAGTAGCCGGCCAATAATGAGCCGGCATTCTGACATAGAACCTGGAAGCACTGCACTATGTTTACTATGTGAACAGTGTCAGAGACTGACACAGTGGAGAAGAAATTGTTGAATAAAGTCGTTATTTATTTATTTATTTATTTATTTTGCACACAAAAAGTATTCTCGTCATTTCATAACATTAAGGCTGAACCACTGTAGCCACATGGACTATTTTAACAATGTTTTTACTACCTTTCTGGGCCTTGAAAGAGGTAATAACATTGCAGTCTATGGAGGGTCAGAAAGCTCTCGGATTTCATCAAAAATATCTTAATTTGTGTTGGAACAACATGAGAGTGAGTACTTAATGACATAATTTTCATTTTTGTGTGAACTAACCCTTTAACATACACGGCCTATAAAAATTCAGTGTTGTTATATTTCGTATACCTCAACTGAATTAAGGTAATTTGTTTATTTGTTCTTATTTTATTACTGACTCTTTACTTGTCTTTTTTGTAAATTCAATTCAGTTTGAAATTAAGCTTTCTTGTGCTGCGTGTGAGCTATTGCAACAAAGTTACCCTATTATAAAGACACAAATACAGAGAGTGAGCAAATGTTTAAGTGAGATTATTGTAATGGTAATTAATCAATGTTTAAATATGTAAACAAAAGCCTAAATTAAAATCTGTTCATCGTATAATGTCTCTTCAGAAGTCTTGAATTAAACCGCTCCATTCAAATTGATTACTGCCACGAGTCTTGTGCTTTTTGAAGCTTGAAAATAATGATTGCCTTGACAAAATGGATGGACATAAAAATTTGATATTAAAATATCTATATGGCAGTATACAGTATGTGGTGGTTTTCCCCATAGTTTTTAAAATGATACTGAATATTGATCATTTTCAAGGTATTGTATTGAAGTTAGAAATTCCAGTATCATGACCACTAATTCATGTACAGTACTTCATGAATAAGGTGAAAGTGCTTTGTTGAAAGTAGCTATTTTCTACTTAGATCTATGATTTGGTTGAATATTGTTTGGTAATTCATTAAATATTGCCGGCTAAAAAGTAATTAGTAATTTGTAATTTGAGTAGTTTTTGAGAAGAGTAATTTGTACTTTTACTCGAGTACTTTTTTGACACAAATACTTTTACTTGTAATTGAGTATTATTTCAGCAATGTAACAGTACTTGTACTTGAGTACAAATTTTCAGTACTCTTTCCAACATTAAAAGCATCATATGACCCCTTTAAGATGCTTTTTCATTAAGGGCACAATATGTAATTTTTCTTATTGGTAGGAATTATTCTATCTATAATTAATATAGACTTAAATGAAAATATTCTGACAGTGAGACTTGGTAACCACAGGTAGAACCATACATGGCTACTCACTACTACCACTGTCAAATTATATTATATTAAGATGTTATAGGCCTATAAAAACTGCTTTAATTCAGGTAAAAACTATACACACCTTCACAAAGAAATGAATTATATTTTCCCCTACCCACCTAATAAATATATTGCAATATAAATGGCTACAACATGGTATTCAATATAAATATTCCACATTTCCACAGTCCATGGTAAATCACTACAGTTCATTCATGGTAAATGTTTGTAAGTGTGGTGATTTTGGGATTTTAAATTCTTCTATCTTCATTCATGGCACGTTTCTCCTGTTTTCCTCGTTGGGAATATTGAGGCTGTTTCATCCGATTTAAAACTAGTTTAATCATCGAGTGTTTTGTGGTTTGTAACCGAGAGGTGTGTGTTGAATTGAAACGTTTCTTAATGGATGTCGCAACGCTGTTTTATAATGGTGACCGGGAATAAACGCTGCTCCTAAGCTTTCGTTCTGTTACTGGGCCGTGCTGCGTAGTTCAAAGTAAACTAGTGAAACACCTGAAAACAGCGCTATTTGTTCTGTATTAATTGTTACTGACCGAAAAAAAACAACTACAGATGATTCAGTGACAGAGCGGTCCGAACGAATCCAAATCGTTTCAGATAGTTATGCAAGCACGTTTGGCCAATTCACGGAAAAAAAAGAATTGAGACAAAAGAATGATTAATTCACGAATGACTGGTATCGCTGGTTCAGTCGACAGAAATACAGGACACACATAATAACTGCTGAAATATCGCACGGAAAACGTTTATCAGGTCAGTCGGAGGAGCGTGCATGGTACGAACAGTGCAGCTGCAGGCGCTACTGTGGCCACCCAACCCGATCACATGAGAATGCGTATCAATAGTATGTGCGTGTAATCTCGTTGAAAATATATGCCTAAATGAGTTTTGGCGTGCATATGATCACTTTATGGCGTGCATATAATACGCTTGGTAGTCTTGGGTAGGACTAGTGGTGTGGGTGCCCACGGGCCAGATGAAGATGATTGGCAGGCCGGACTTGGCCCGCGGGCCGCCATTTGAATAGCCCTGCGCTAATGTATTAAATATTTATTAACATCACCATAGTAGCAGGGCGTGGAGTTGAATGAGGCTGCTGGAGCAATTGCTAATGAGAGACAAGTGCGACACATGGCTCAAGAACATTTATTTTGCCGCAGACGACCGCTTCTGCTTCTTCCGGTCATGCGTATGTGGGGCAACGCAGCACTGTTTTAGCATATTAGATACATTTGTGTGTTGAAACTTGTTATAATGCTACTCTGTGCGATCGCTCGGCGGCTACTATGAGACACTTGTTGCACACCGCAGTATGCTAGATCAATATTAGGCATGGTAAAACATGGTTTTCTGGAAGGTTGCCAGAGGATGGTTGCCAAGGCATTGCTATGCAGTTGCTATGGTGTTCATAGGTTTGATTCCTAGGGAATGCATTAAAATTGCTAATTTCTCTGGATTTAAACATTGGAAACATTTGGGATAATGTAAGTACACAATTCAACAAAATATATAACATTCTTCTAGTGGTTTTTGGATTTTAATCAAAAAATCTTACATATTGTGCCTTTAAAAAGTAAACACCATTATGCTTGGGTTTTCTGGAAGGTTGCCAGAGGATGGTTGTCAAGGCATTGCTATGCAGTTGCTATGGTGTTCATAGGTTCGATTCCTAGGGAATGCATGATCTGATAAAATGCAATGTAAGTTGCTTTGGATAAAAGCATCTATCAAAAGTAAATAATTTACGAAAATAAAAATATAATTTGCAAATTGTTCAAATGCATTATTTTATCATAAATAAGTGGGTTTTTTTTATTGTTTTTTATTATTATTATTATTATTATTATTATTATTATTATTATTTTACTATTTACATCTCTAATGATCTTTTTTTGGACAAGATAATCATAGTGTCTTCTTTCAAAAAAGATCCATGTTCATGAACATTCTGTGCTTAAAAACGAAATAGCCAGTTAAAGGGATAATTAATCTAAAAATGAAAACTTTGTCATCCTTTGCTGACCCTTACAATTAATATTCAGTAATATTATCGATTTAACTGCACTGACATTATGGTATGAGAACAAAATTCGAACTAAATTGAAGTGGTTAATAACACTAACTTCACAACATCGACACTGTCATTGAACTTAATTTAATCAACGAATCAACTGATTTAAGCTGAATAATGATGCAATTGTCTCCTGTAGAGCTGCTTTACAGTTGAAATTGAATTAATTTCATAACTGATTAATTTTACAACATTTACACTGTTATTTTCCTGTTTATTACTGTGCTCTGAATTGTATAAAGTGCTATAGAAATGACAGTGACTTCTTATCATCCCAAACTCTTCTGGCCCAAATTTTTTGTAACTCTGTTCTACAATCAGGGTACAACGGGGCTAAAGGCACACCTTATGAAAAAATGTGCTTTTCACTACTCTCAAAATGATTGCAGGAAAAATATATATGTTTGTATTGAACATTGATGGAGCAAAAGATTTTGTGTGAAAATAAATCATAAAAGTGGTTAATTTTGTTTAAAAATCTTATAAATGTATGAGGTGGTGAGGGGGGCCTTTTACCCCACACATGGGGTAAAAGACACAAATACTTTAGCTAAAATAATGTTTTTAACAATGTCTAGGTTAATACTTGTTCAAAAGAATTACTTTAGCAAAGTTTGTACTATTTTCTGTTTATTTTCATAAATAAAAGAATTCATTTTTGTTCAATACATATTCTGTTATTAGAATAGGCCTATGTTAATATAAAAATATATTTTAAAAAATACAGAAAGAAAATTACTTTAAAAATTAATATTTAATATAGATTTACAGTAGTAACAATAAATGATATTTTATTATGATATGATTAATATAATATTTTTTAAATATGTTTGTTTCATAAATAGCCTATGGGTATTATCTCTAAGTAAGATGGATAGCCAATCTGATATATTATATTTGCCATCTGAATCTAACCATGTCATATCAACAAGTCAGCCAGCACTTCATTATCATGTTAATTATTGTGCCTTTTGCCCCGACAGCAGGTGCGCTTTTTATCCCAAATACCATACTTTTACATATTATTCCGTTATTTAAAAACTGTTGCTTGAATTTCCTTGAACAAAACTGAAAATCATTAAGAAGACCTTTATCTGAAAATACAAACATTAATTTAATCGATTCTCATTTGCTACTTAAATCAACGACATTTTAAAAAACATTAAATATGAGATCAAACTACCTCAGAATCAACTTTGCGTTGCTGCCCGCGATCGCGTCAAGGATCAGACAAATTTGCATGTGCATTTTGAAAAGCGGATGCCATCTAATGGTTTAGAGGAAAATAAAATCAAAGGCGCCTTTTGCCCCGCGGCGCCTTTAGCCCCATTGTACCCTACATGTATGCATTTAGCAGACACTTTAATCCAAACCGACTTGAATCCAAAAAATGGCAGGAGATAGTGAGCAGCAAAAATGACAAATACTATAATCACTAGAGAAAGGCACTAGACAGTCCCCATGACTTCTGCGCTATAATCAAAATCTTCAATTTGAGAGTGTTGTGTCATACGAACTGATTTTATGATATATAGTGCAACTTTCCTTGTTTTTCCATGAAAATTTGTTATGCACACCAGGAAAAATCCAGGGACACTTTTTAGACCCAGTCTGCCTCTGCAACCAAGTGTCAATGAATGGAAGTGACAGTGCATGAGCCCCTTTTCCTTTGTGTTTAATGAAGTGAAAGTAAGCAAATCAAATAAATGTAAATGTTGCACCATAAGCAATTTGAGTATATTTTTCTTGTCAGGCAACTTGAACGTCGCAGCATGTTGTGACTCAAGACAGTTGATGCTTTTTCCGATGCTTGTTTGGAAGTGGAAGTTGTCTGCTGTTTCCCTGGAAAATTACAGAACACATTAGCATCAAAAGACCCTTCCTCTACCTCTCCGCTCGGTGCTGGCACCAGGGAGGGGTGTCAAAAACACAAAACACCTGTTGTGCAAAGCAGTGAAGCGTGCACTTTAATTTTATCAGGCTGCGAACAATCGCTCATTAGAGTCAAGAGGGGAGAAAGAGGAGGAGGAAAAGGAGATGAAATCATTGAAGCGAGCTGCACGACGTCAGATAGAGTCGTACAAAACACCCTCCGAGAACACAGCCGAGAGAAACCGGTTCAGCGACTGTGTCGACACTAATGTAGAAGAAGTTGTGCATGATTCCAAGAGCAGACGTGGAAGATCTTACATTTGGCCTTTTGAAAGACATCAGAAGTTCTGGAACTCAAGAGTTGTGATTGTGAAGAGGTTTGACATCAAATCCTGTTTGACCCAAAACCTGCCACCAACTGTGTTTACAGGCATAGATTTTCATCTCTCTGAATGTTCCAGGTTCAATACGACTCAGCCAGCAGCATTTGTAACATAATTACCACAGAAAACAATTCTGACTGCAGCTACAGAGACCTCAGTAAAAACTATTTGCTGTAATACTCGCCATTACACCTAAAATGCTATCAATTGAGCTTGACTTGTGTTGAACCGAGAACATTTATTTAAATCAATATGATTGCAGATTCTGGATGTACTGTTGATATGTACCCTGCGGCTCTAGGAAAATATCTGTTTACACTGCATGTGTTTCGAACAAAATTTGATATCTGCAAGAAGCTGTATGAGAAGCAACTCAGCGTGAGACCAGTGTGTGTAATTGCTGTGTTGAACATAACATTATGCCAAGGAAGTTTGCTTCCTATTTTGCTAAACTCCAACAAGAAGCTGAGAATTAGCTTCCTTAAATCGTGTGTAAACATATAAGCCTCTACTTACAGTATAACTAACCAACTACACTCTTAAAAATACACAAATGGTTGATAACCCAGTCTTTATATTGAGGTACACCATTGGCAAAATAAAAAAGACATTGGAGGTTGTTTATAGTTGACAAATAACATCACAACTATAATCAACTCATATAGAATTCAGCTGCTGTCAGCTATTTTCAAACGGCTTCAAGCTTGGCTCTTCCTGTCATATTTATGATGTATCTGTTGTCTCCCAGTGGGAAGGTCCCTGGTTCGAGTCCCAGCTGAACCAGGAGGCCTTTCGTTGTGTTTGCAGTAACACTTTATAATAAATATACAGTAATAAAGTACTTACACATCATTAACAATCTATTAGTTTATAGTTAATTCATAGTTAATATTGTAGTCTCTACATTGTTAATATGTTAATAGGCTATATACAAATAGTGAGTTCTTCATTGTCACTGTAATTAACACAATTATTATTGTTTAATTATTAGTCATAGTAAAGGGATTGTTAATTGGTTATTAGGAGTAAACAGTTCTCACTTTAGATTAGGACATGAAAAAATGGGAAAATGTCATTAATTAAGTGCTTTAAACCAACCTTTATTAGACATTAATTGCATTCAGGTGAATTGGTGACACTAAATTTTCTATTGATTTGAATGCAAGAGCAAACTGCTTTAGCTTTACGTTTGAACCCATCAAAAAATGTGTAGATTATCAAAAAGAGTATATTATTGAAGAAGAAAAAAGACTTTACTACATCTTTTTTTTTTTAGAACATTTTGGGGTTGAATTTCCAATTCAATCATGATGTATGCCTTTACCTTGATTTTAAATCACTAATTTAAATTGAAAGATTTTGCTCATACTGCCCAGCCCTGTACTATGTACCTTGGGCGGTTATGAGGGTGATGGTAACACTTTATTTTAGAGTCTTTTAACAAGTTGCTTATTAGCTTGCATATTACTAGAATTTTGGCTATTTATTAGTACTTAATAAGCACATATTAATGCCTTATTCTGCATGACCTTATTCTACATTCTTAATCTTACCCGATACTTAAACTTAACAACTACCTTACTAACTATTAATAAGCAGTAAATTAGGAGTTTATTGAGAGAAAAGTCATAGTTAATAGTTTATATGCATTCCCTATACTAAAGTGTTACAAGGGTGATTTCAAAGTAACCTCCGTTCAGTGACGATGGGAGTTTTACAATTAATTTGTCAGTGTCATGGGTTTGACAGAGTGTATGATCGGTGGTTGAAGATTAACATGAAGCCAGTGTAATGACTCTGAGGAATTAATGGCCAGAGATAAAAGCTAGCAGAGATCTCATGAGTTCAACGCGAGTCGATTTCCATATCTCAGTCTTTACAGGGGACACGAAAAGGCGACCACAATTCCAGCTCGCCAAAATAAATTCCTTCCATGAAAGATTCATCTCCGTAATTAACCGAATTGAGGTGGAACTACATTTGCGTTCCAGACAGATTCTCTCCAACCGAAACGACTTCAGAGAAAGTGCACATATCCTTGCCCTGCTCGACACAATTTGAATGGAGGCACATATAAAGGATCAGCGGGGAGCTGGCAGAGGAACGTGGAAGTCGTTTGTAACGGTTACAGTCTGGGTTTGGCCTTTCTGCACCATCAAGAAATAAACGGAGAGATATCTGTGCATCAAATCTGATGACACCAATCCCTCAGCCTTCCCCCAGAATCCATTGTGTTTTCAATTGTCTCGTCTAGCGGCCATAAAGAGAGATGGGGTGCCTGCTGGGCGGGAGCAGTGCGGCAAATTGAAAGTGTAATTTCTAACAATATGGGACCCAGCAGTTGGGAAAGCGATTGCCTCGACAATTCACTGTGTGTGTGTGTGTGTGTGTGTGTGTGTCCGTGTCTCTTGTCAATGAATGCAAAGCAAAGAGGGAAATGGAAGTTTGGTTCCAAATAAATAAGATGACTCTAATGGACGGGTAAATGACTTTGGCCTGGGGTTACTGTGGCTTCGCTGCGTAAAGCCCATTTGGACCGGTGGCACTCAGCGTCCGTTTGCTCGTCTGCGAGCTCCCGCTGTGCTGCATCACCCTCCAGAAATTAATTGGAAAATAAAGCGTTGGAATGGAATTTTCGTTTTACTAACGGCACTGATTGACATTCTGTGAGTCTCTTCTGGATCTCTGGGTTTTATTTCTACTGGGATTTTTGCAGCTTTTGACGTGACAGTGGCCAGACTTCTGGATCCCTGCGTGGGTCTCTTTTTCCTGAATGAGGAAATAACTGCTTTTGAATAACTGCTTATTTAAAATATGGTGTTTACGTTGCAGCAGTAAATATGGGTTGATCATTGTTATGTGATATTATATTTAGGCATACACTGTCCCACGGATATGGATGTTATCTCTTTCCTTCTTGATACACAATTATGTTAATACGTAAATGAGTACACCCCCTTTGAAAAGTAACATTTTAAACAATATCTCAATGAACACAAAAACAATTTCCAAAATGTTGATAAGACTAAGTTTAATATAACATCTGTTTAACTTATAACATGAAAGTAAGGTTAATAATATAACTTAGTCAGTTTTATTCAAATTAGGGTGATGCAAAAATGAGTACACCCCACAACAAAAACTACTACATCTAGTACTTTGTATGGCCTCCATGATTTTTAATGACAGCACCAAGTCTTCTAGGCATGGAATGAACAAGTTGGCGACATATTGCAACACCTATCTTTTTCCATTCTTCAAGAATGACCTCTTTTAGAGATTGGATGCTGGATGGAGAGTGATGCTCAACTTGTCTCTTCAGAATTCCCCATAGGTGTTCGATTGGGTTCAGATCAGGAGCCACTGAATCACTTTCACCCTGTTTTTCTTCAGAAATCCAACAGTGGCCTTAGATGTGTGTTTAGGATCATTGTCATGTTGGAAAAGTGCACGACGACCAAGGGCACAGAGTGATGGTAGCATCTTCTCTTTCAGTATAGAGCAGTACATCTGTGAATTCATAATGCCATCAATGAAATGCAGCTCCCCAACACCAGCAGCACTCATGCAGCCCCACATAAGGACACTGCCACCACCATGTTTCACTGTAGGCACCATGCATTTTTCTTTGTATTCCTCACCTTTGCGACGCCATACAGTTTTGAAGCCATCAGTTCCAAAAACATTTATCTTGGTCTCATTACTCCAGAGTATAGAGTCCCAGTAGTCTTCATCTTTGTCAGCATGGGCCCTGGCAAACTCTAGGTGGGCTTTTTTGTGCCTGGGCTTTAGGAAAGGCTTCTTTCATGGACAGCACCCATGCATGCCATTCCTCTGCAGTGTACGCCGTATTGTGTCATGGGAAATAGTCACCCCAGTTTGGCTTTCTACTTCTTTAGATAACTGCAGTGAACTTGCATGCTGATTTTCTTCAACCCCTTCAGCAGAAGACGCTCCTGTCGAGGTGTTAACTTCCATGGATGTCCCTGTGAGATGGTTGCAGTTCCATCTTTTTTAAATTTTTGTGCCACTTTTGGTATAGTATTCTGACTGATAAGTTAAGCTTTGCTGATCTTCTTGTAGCCTTCACCTTTCTGGTGTAAAGAAATTATTTTCTTTCTCAGGTCTCTTCAATGTGGTGCCATTGCTGACAGCATGAAATGGGAAGGGGTTTTAACACCCTTTTGTAGTTAACTGTCTGCTGGACACCTGTGTAATGAATAATTAGACTCACCTGTGGTTGAATTCTTGTTAAATTAGACATTTGTAGTCTAAAATTTAGCTTTGCTCCAGAGACTTTTAGTGGGGTGTACTCATTTTTGCATCACCCTAATTTGAGTAAAACTGAAAATTTGTTTCTCTAAGTTATATTATTAACCTTACTTTCATGTTATAAGTTAAACAGATTTTATATAAAACTTAGTCTTGTCAGCCATTTGGAAATTGTTTTTGTGTTCATTGAGATATTGTTTAAAATGTTGCTTTTCAAAGGGGGTGTACTCATTTACGCTGAACACTTTATATGACACCCCTAATTTTGAAGATTATTTTAAAAGTTCTAGAACCATTTTAGTAACAACGCATGATCTATGCTAAAGAAAACAACTGTCTATGTTCAGTAAACATCATCAGAACCAAATACCTAGTTTTCTGTTAAATAAGAGATGTTTGGCCAAAATAAGCTTTATAGAGTTTCCATTTACCATCCCACTTTATGCACAAACATTCTCCCAACAACCTCAAAATATGTTCCCAGCTCTGATCATTCCCACAAGCAATGTGTCTCAGTATTGTAGCACCCTCATTATGACTTTCCATCTCATTTTAACTCAGCTTTCACCATTCAAATTTCAAACACACTGGCATTAAACCACTGCACACTGCATTCTCACAATACTAGCCTCTGACTCACTAGTCCAAACACTGTCAGTACAAATCCTGAGGCCACGACTTCACTCATTAGCATGGCAAACGTGTACCCCAGTGTGACATAAGACCATTTCTCTGTCTCTGTCTCTGTCTTTCTCTCTCCCTCTTTTGGCACACATGTGCACGGATAATGGCACACAGATTTGATCCTTTCTGACAGAGGGCCAAAGGCCTGTGGGTTTCCCGCTGCTCTGCCAGCCTCAGATTCCTCTGCCTCCTTTTTCATATGGACGATTAAACATATCCCTGCTTTCCAGTGCACTGTCAGAATCCACAACCAGAGCAGTCCTAATATGTCTGGATAACACACAGTCCAACCACAGCAATGCATGTGATCTCACATACTAAATCCTTCCATCCTGCCGTGGTTGAACTGCATGTGCAATCGTCTCTGTCTCTCTGTTTATGTCTTGTGTTTTTAAGGGCAGTGATGTGAATGCATTTAGCTGAAGAGTTCTCTAACAGGGACAAAACCTCTCGGCTCTTAACAGAATCTCAGTGATTTGGGTTGAACAAGAATGAATTCCTGGTCTCTTCTGAATGGTTAAATACAAATGAATAATTTAATATCCAGAATGATTCCAAGAAATTGTATTAGTCTCTGCTAATTGGTTAAAGATAAATTCACACTGCACTGACAGACGACATCCAACGGCAACAGACATGTTTGTCAGGTTTTGTCAGATCAGTGTGTTACCCCTGTCAGCATCTGTTGCCACTGATCAGTGCTTGTTTTTACAGATTAAACATGTTCAATCAGCATTTGTCAAGTCATGGAATGTCCGAGCAGTGACGTACTGTAATCTGGTGATTGTCAGTATTAGTCGGCATCTGTTGGTGCAGTGTGAATTAGCCTTAAGGATGCCCCATAGAATGTCTCTGCTGATTGGTCCAAAACGATCATTTTTAATCTCTCTTGTCTCTGCTTATTGTTCCAGAATGATACCGTAAAATTGTATTTGTTTTTGCTGATTGGTCCAGAATGTCTCTATGGAAATCCCCTGGTCTCTGCTTATTAGTACAGAATGATACAGTGGAACTGTCTTAGACCCTGCTTCTTGGTTAGGAATGTCCCTATATAATGTCCTTGGTCTCTGCTGATTAGTCCAAAATTATTCTGTTCAATCTCCTCAGTCTATGACGACTGGTCAAGAATGCTGTGGAGTTGTCAGTCTGCTGACTGGTTAAGAATGTCCTTGGTTTTTGCTGATTAGATTAAAAGGATCTTGTGGAATCTTCCAAGTCCATGCTCAATTGGTCGGCAACAAGTTTATGGAATCTCCCTAGTGCTTGCTGATCGATGCAGAAGGACCTTATGGAATATCCATGGTCTCTGCTGATGTATGATTCTAGTTTTGGACAGTGGTTTGGATGTCACTATTAAAGCACAAAATGTTTGACAGAACCCACATTTGCTTTAATGAAGTGCTGGTTTGGCTCAGCATGAATCCTCTAGCAGCTTATTTGGTAAAATACATCTCACATAATAGTTGTCTTCCTGAACTCTTGATCGCTGAGGTTCGGTACATTCCATCCAATTATGGTCAGGTTTACAAGAAAATCCCAAAACTGAGCAAGGTCAGAAAGCAGGACTGGTGCATGTGTGGGAATGCTCAGGCTTTGGCATTTGGGAGCTTTTGAAACCAGCAACAGCATCTTCAAGATGTGTTGAGCTGCTTGTGGAAGCCCAAAACCATTGGGTGTTGAGTCAAGGGATCATAACCTATCTTAGAGAGGAAATCAGTGTAGTGTTAAACAATGTGTAGCCCACCACTGTCCATATAAGACCTGAGGTCAGAGCTGCAGAATTTCTGCTGAAGCTTTTCTGATATAGAACTCCATCTGACCACTTTCAGAGCACAGAAAAGGTTTTTGAGACCAGGACACAACATTGATTAAACAAACAAGAAAAAAAAAAAAAAAACTATTATATAAAACAGCTCCGGGAGCTTCCTTGTGTCTCTTGACCCCGATTGGTTGAGTGTGGAGGATGTTTGAATCAGATGAACATTTTCAGAAAATTCTTTTAAACCCACTGCCTGCGGTGGGCTCCATATCCCTTTTCTCCTTTATCTAGCCTGCGTGACACTCTCTTTCCTCTTTGTCTGCTGTGAAAAGAGCGTTTCTTTGGAGAGGAGGACACAGAAATGTTCAATTGTATGAGAAGAAGACAAGGTCACGACTGCCTTTGGCCAGAATCACAGCACAAATTTCATGGACATCCACAAAAACACACTGAATAAAAGGAATTTGGTCAAAAATTATTTATGCATTATCAAATTTGGCTCCTTCTAATTAATGTCTACTTTATTTTTTAGATAAAAATAGAGCTGTCTCTCGGTTTTAATAAAAAACAATTATGATATGCTGCTTAATCAATCAAAGTAACTGTAGTAATCTGAAAACATTCAATTATTGCAGTAGATAAATCATTAAAAAGAGTTTGCAAAAGAGTGTTCTCTAGGTCAATATATTATATCATAATGTTTATCATCCTCACTGAGGTTGAATTAGAGGCTGTTCACACAGGATGTTTTCTTGTATTCTGTAGTTTTTTACAGAATTTTTCAAATATTGACTTAAGTGTCCACAAGTGCCCAAATACATTCCAGGTCAAATGTATATCTGAATGTGGAAGTCTGTTTTGTGCAACCACTAAAAAAGTGAAATTAAAAAGCTTTACAATTCTGCAGCATTAGGGACCTGTACAAGATAATCTAAAAGAAGAGATGGGAAGCTCATAATGGACTAAATATTGACTCTTTTACTCTCTCTCTCTCTTACTATATATATATATATATATATATATATATATATATATATAGTATCTCACAGAAGTGAGTACACCCTTCACATTTTTGTAAATGTTTTATTATATCTTTTCATGTGAAAACACTGAAGGAATGTCACTTTGCTACAATGTAAAAGTAGTGAGTGTACAGCTTGTATAACAGTGTAAATTTGCTGTCCCCTCAAAATAACTCAACACACAGCCATTAATGTCTAAACCTCTGGCCACAAAAGTGAGTAAACCCCTAAGTAAAAATGTCCAAATTGGGCCCAATTAGCCATTTTCTCTTCCCGGTGTCATGTGACTCGTTAGTGTTACAAGGTCTCAGGTGTGAATGGGGAGCAGGTGTTTTAAATTTGGTGTTATCGCTCTCACTCTCTCATACTGGTCATTGGAAGTTCAACACTGCACCTCATGGCAAAGAACTCTCTGAGGATCTGAAAAAAGAATTGTTGCTCTACACAAAGATGGCGTAGGCTATAAGAAGACTGCCAAGACCCTGAAACTGAGCTGCAGAACGATGGCCAAGACCATACAGTGGTTTAACAGGACAGGCTCCACTCAGAACAGGCCTCGCCATGGTGGACCAAAGAAGTTGAGTGCATGTGCTCAGTGTCATATCCAGAGGTTGTGTTTGGGAAATAGACGTATGAGTGCTGCCAGCATTGCTGCAGAGGTTGAAGGGGTTGGGGGTCAGCCTGTCAGTGCTCAGACCATACGCCGCACACTGCATCAAATTGGTCTGCATGGCTGTCATCCCAGAAGGAAGCCTCTTCTAAAGATGATGCACAAGAAAGCCCGCAAACAGTTTGCTGAAGACAAGCAGACTAAGGACATGGATTACTGGAACCATGTCCTGTGATCTGATGAGACCAAGATAAACTTATTTGGTTCAGATGGTGTCAAGCGTGTGTGGTGGCAACCAGGTGAGGAGTACAAAGACAAGTGTGTCTTGCCTACAGTCAAGCATGGTGGTGGGAGTGTCATGGTCTGGGGCTGCATGAGTGCTGCCGGCACTGGTGATCTACAGTTCATTGAGGGAACCATGAATGCCAACATGTACTGTGACATACTGAAGCAAAGCATGATCACCTCCCTTCGGAGAATGGGCCGCGGGGCAGTATTCCAACATGATAACGACCCCAAACACACCTCCAAGATGACCACTGCCTTGCTAAAGAAGCTGAGGGTACCTAAACCCTATTGAACATCTGTGGGGCATCCTGAAACGGAAGGTGGAGGAGAGCAAGGTCTCTAACATCCACCAGCTCCGTGATGTCGTCATGGAGCAGTGGAAGAGGACTCCAGCGGCAACCTGTGAAGCTCTGGTGAACTCCATGCCCAAGAGGGTTAAGGCAGTGCTGGAAAATAATCATGGCCACACAAAATATTGACACTTTGGGCCCAATTTGGACATTTTCACTTAGGGGTGAACTCACATTTGTGGCCAGCGGTTTAGACATTAAAGATGCAATATGTAAGATTTTTGCAGTAAAATATCCAAAAACCACTAGGCCAGTGTTATATATTTTGTTCACTTGAGTACTTACAATATCCCAAATGTTTCCAACTATTTGTAAATCGTGAGAAAATTGCAAATTTAACCAAGGCTCCGGAATGTGTGAGGAGTCGCCTGTCAATTGCGTCATACCCGCGTTACCCTCGGTTTCCGGTTTTATTTTGTATAAACCATGGTAACACCAAAGACACTTTAATATATTACATGTTTTAATAGACAAGGGAACAACTGTTTGGTTACGTTTATAGACAGAAAACTGATTGTTGTTATACAGCTCAACACGTTTAGTCTTATTGTTTAAATGTAATTTTCTTGATTTTTTTTTTTTTTTTTGCAAGTACATTGTTTTACCATGCCTCAGAGAAAAACACTATTTTGTCAAGTAGCTAACATAGCACAATCAGATGCAGCTTTATTTTTAGTAACAGTAGTACAGAATTTTCTCCATCATACAATACGTTTTAAAATTAATTGCATGCCATTTATCAACACAAGCCATCCAGTATTTAATATGATATTCTAAAATCGATCTATCTTACTGCAGTGTCTCAAACAAGTGTCTCGCAGCAGCCGCCGAGCGAACACACGGAGTAACGTTATAAAATAATTTTCAACACTCTCAAATGTATCTAATATGATAAACGGAGTTGCGTTACCTCCTACTTATGACCGGAAAAGTGGAAGCGGCGCTGACGACTGTGTCATAATAAAAGTTCCGCTGCTCGTGAGGCGTGTGTTGCGCAATCGCTCCAGCGGCCTCGTTCAGCTCCCTCAACACTCGGTCCTGCTCTGCTTCATACTACAGTAACGTTAATAATCTCATCCACGAACATGATTTCTTCCTGAGTACTCCTATCCTGATTGTTTCCGTCATCAAGCTACGCCTTTGTTTTGAATAGGCCTCTAGTGACCTCTAGCAGACAGAAATCTTACATATTGCACCTTTAATGGCTGTGGGGGTCTTATCTGGCGCCACGTTCGTTCCGTAAGTTGAATAGGGAAGGCATAGGACATACAGCGTAAGCTTTTTGAAGAATACGGAAAGCGGAAGCACGTGCAAGGCGATCATTTGTGTTTATAAGCATATACATTTGTATATGACCGATCGTTTCGCTAGATAAGACCCTTATTCCTCGTCTGGTATCGTTTAAAGCCCTTTGAAGCTGCACTGAAACTGTAATTTTGACCTTCAACCGTTTGGAGAGACCATTGAAGTCCACTATAAGGAGAATAATCCTGGGATGTTTTAATCAAAAACCTTAATTTATTTTTGACCGAAGAAAGAAAGACATAAACATCTTGGATGACATGGGGGTGAGTAAATTATCAGGAAAATTTTATTTGAAAGTGGACTAATCCTTTAAACTACACCAGAGCGCGTACACACCTCACGCACCCTATGCCGTGCGCAAGGCAGTTGGACATAGTGGTGTATTAGAGGTAAAAAATGATATTCTATCATTATATTTCTCGCACAAAATAGTCGTTTCATGTCTTAGGACATCAATATGTCGTCACGAGCCACAGGGTTTAATTTGGATTTGTCTGTGCATGTTTTTTTGACTCTTATAGAGTGTGTTCCCATTGACATGCATTATACGACTGACAGACTGCAACGGTTGGAGTTAAAAATCATCATTTGTGTTCTACTGAAGAAACAAAGTCACCTACATCTTGGATGCCCTGGGGGTAAGCAGATAAACATCAAATTTTCATTTTTGGGTGAACTACCCCTTTCAGCTGTCTCTGAATGATTTATAATACATCATATTATTACGATTATGTTACTTTCAACCACTACTGTTGTGCATTATGTTTCACCATCAGTAACTAGACTTTGGTGAACAGAGCGTTTTATGGAAGATCCTGGGTGAAATGAGCTGTCCAATGTCTTTCCACATCCAAGAGCTTCATTAATTCATCCATTAATCAGATCATACTCTCGTTAAAGAGCATTAACATATAAAACCGATGTTCATCTGGATATTCAAGCTAATTAAGTATGAGATATGAGCTCAGAGACCTAAATTAATTTTATTTGTTTAACTTGATTTGAAGAGTTCCTCTGTAGTAAGATATTACATCCCTAGCTTTTTTAAGCCAATGACATTAACAAAACACAACATCAAGTTTCACAGGATGCTGTTACTTACACACACACACACACACACACACACACACAAATGCATGCACGCACACACGCACACACAAAACACACACACAAAACACACACAGGTTACAAACATGAAGTGGGAGTTTAATGCTCAAGGGTTCTGACCAAAATTACCCTTAAAATTACTGAGATCTGACACTGTCCTCCTACGACACTGAACTGAAACTGATCCATAAACTTGAGATGAAACAATGTGTGCAACATGGGAATATTACAAATTATCCAGAAATAGATAGATCTACAACAAAATAAATTATAACCACGGTGATCTCATCTCTCCAAGCATTTTTGGATATGTTTAGATAGACACTAAAGAGTACCAGACCTATGTAGAAACAATGAAACAATGAAAATACACCACTGTTTAAAAGTCTGGGGACAGCAAATATTTTTTTAAAACGTACGAGCAGACCGATCTACAGGAAAAGCCGGATTCCACCAAAGCATTTTTATCTTTATGCACACAGTAATAAACTTTTACATTGTAATGATTGGCATGTTTGTGTGCTGCTGTGTGTGTAATAAAGCAGAGTTTATGTGTCGCGCCTGGTCGCCACATTGCGCCGGGTGTATGATGGGGCCCATAATGTTATAAAAGATTTCTATTTCAAATATATGCTGTTCTTTTGAACTTTCTATTCATCAAAGAATCCTGAAAAATAAAATGTGTCATGGTTTCTACAAAAAAAAAAAAAAAAAAAAATTAAGAAGCAGCACAACTGTTTTCAACATTGATAATCAGGAATGTTTCGGTAACACTTTACAATAAGGTTCATTAGTTAACATTAGTTGATTACACTAGTAAACATGAACTAATGATGAACTGCACTTATACAGCATTTATTAATCTTTGTTAATGTTAATTTCAACATTTACTAATACATTATTAAAATCTTGTTAACATTAGTTAATGCACTGTGAACTAACATGAACAACTGTATTTTCATTAACTAATGTTAACGAAGATTAGTAAATACAGTAACAAATGTATTGCTTATGGTTAGTTCATGTTAGTTAATACAATAACTAATGTTTAACTAATGAACTTTATTGTAAAGTGTTACAAGTGTTTCTTGAGCATCAGCATATTACAGTTCAATTCACATTTATTTGTATAGCACTTTTCACAATACATATTTCAAAGCAGCTTTACAGAAAATGTGTCTACATTACAATTTAGAGTGCTCTGTTATCAGAGGTGACTGTGTCCAGGTAATCTATTTCAGAAATGTACAAATTCAAATGACGCAGTTAGCTAACATCATGTATAAACAATAATCTCAGTGAAGTAATTATTACATGTTGTGAACCTAATGATTACAATATATAGAAAATTTAGCATTGGTGCATGTTGATTTAGAGTTTGCGTCATCTGAAGTCCTTGCAGGAGTAGGAGTCATGTCTTCACAGGTGTTGAGGCATCTGAAGTCTTTGTAAGAGGCTAGACCCAATATAAAGAGAGTGTCTTTTTAAACTGGGATAGTGTCTCTGAGCCCTCAACATCATCATCAGATGAAACAGTTTCGGCGCCAAATGTGAAAACGCTCTCCCTCCTTTAGTGGACTTAGATATCCTAGGTACTACCAAAGTCTACTACCGGAGTTATGGTACTACCAAAAGTAGTTCCCCGGGGACATCCTCATCTATGAAGGCTCCTGTTTTGCCCTCTAAGCCATGTCAGATGACATCAAGATTGGTGGGCAAAGTGAATTCAGCCGCTGGTCAGACTGGCGGAAGCTTACCAGGCAGATCTCCTTAAGGACCTGGACCTAAAATCCTCTTGCATGCCTGATTCACCCCGGCATGCATCAACTGAAATGTCTAGGCAGTCTTCTTCCATTTTATCGTCTCTGTGTCCTACAAAGATAAAAGTACTGATTATACAGAAACTCTATCTGTATGTGAGGCAATTTGATGCATTTCTTTTCATTACAGTAGTATAGTGCAACAGCTACAGTACATGTATGTGTTGTTACAGAGTACAGCACTCAAAAGTTACAGTCGAGAGCAGTATGAAGTACACCTACCTGTTTTCTCCCTAAAGGTTCTTATGATCAAGGTGACAGTGAAGTGACTCAAGTTTGGCTGAACTCGTTGCCCAGTCTCCCTCATAGTCATACCATGGACAAGGACATGGTCGACTAGAGTAGCACAAATTTCATCCAAGACTGCTTGTCTCCTTGCCCTCACCCTTCCCCGTCCTCGTCTTCCTCGTCCTCGTCCTCTTCCTTTACCTCTTCCTACACTCCCTACTACTCATCCTCCTCCTCTCTGGTGTCCTCAACCTCTTTCTATAACGTCTCTCTGGATCCATTGTTCCAAAACTGAATGAACTGACTTGTCCTCTTTTATCTATGGAAGTTTCTGATTGGTGATAAATTTTGACTCTTAGTGTTTCCACCTGGGTAATTGTGTGCTAATTGAGCTCAAGCTATGCTGACTTGAGTGAACAATGCTGAATGCTAGTGCTTTCTAAATGACGACATGGTATAGGCAATGAGAAATGAAAGGATTTGTGTGTACAGTTTTGCAGTGACAGTTCTGACTCATGTCAAAACAGGGGAATTGTGTTTATAGTTTAGGGAAATAGGTGTGCTTTTTGATGGCATTATGGTTTTGAAATTTTAGTTCAAAAGTCTGGTTATAGTAATGCATACCTCGGGTCTTTATCGACCCAGGGCGTCATTCACTACCCTCCTTCTCATTCATTTTTTAAAGTTAGACATCAACCTTCTTAGTATTCTTCAATTAATTCATTATAAACAATATAACAATATAAAATTATAAAATAATGCCTGTTTTCCCATTCATTTTTTTTTGTAAAAATTGTATAGGGTCGCTAACGACCTGAGGTGTGTATCAGTGTATGTATATTTTTTTCTGCACAACAATAATTGAACCTTTGATGATGAAATAAGTGCAATTTATCTTTATTCCACAAGGTGGCAATGTCTGATACACAATGATGAAGTGACATTTCATTCAGACAGAAAATGAAAGAATAGGAAGCATCATTAGCAAAACGTGAAATGGTTCAGCGATTTACTGCAGAGCAATTACTGAACACAATCAAATATGACTGTCACTATCACTTGATGGATCTGGTGAAGCTGACAGTGATCAAAATATTGATTTTGAAGATGTCGGAAATTATATAGTTTTTTGAGATCGCGAATGGGCTCATATTCACCATCTCAAACATTTTCTCAAAACTATCATTTACTGAATGTACTGGGAAATGAGCTCTGACAAGGACAGTGATGATGGCATACAACATCTGCTCAAACTGAGCCCTTCCAAGCTCCAAAAGGTAACAATTATGCTTTATTTTATTCTTCTGTAATTGTTACTATAATATCAGAGGAGTTTTATACTATCACGACAGGTAGAGATCCATCCGGGTTGGATATAGATCCGGGTCGCTAAAGACCCGAATATGTAAGAATGATTGGCAAAACATTCATGCATTTCAGGGTTAAGCAATTGAGAAAAACTGTAATAGGTATCCAGTGTAGAGATGATAACATTGGTGTTGTATGATCACTTTCTTGGTAAGAACCTGGTAAGACCTGGTAAGAACACTAGCAGCTGCATTTTGGACTAACTGTAGCTTGTTTATTGAGGATACAGGACAACCACCTAGTAATGCATTACAGCAATCCAGTCTTGAGGTCATGAATGCATGAAATACAAAGTTCTGTCATGAAACTCTAGATGGTGTAGGCTAATAGGTCCTCAACTCAACCTACTTGCAATCATATCTATAGGGCACAGCTGATTGGTCCTGCTGTATCAGTAGCCAAGGAGCTTGCGTGCTCAACTTTCAAATACTTTGTAGCATTTGCCTGGAAAAAGGCTGTTTTTGCAACATGTGAAATATGATTGTCGAAAGACAAGTTGCTGTCAAATATAACACCCAGGTCTTTCACTGCGGAGGATGATGAACAGTACATCATTCTAAATGCAAATTGTATTTTTTGAGATTTTTTGAGAAATTGTATTCACAGAGATTCTGTATACAGGTTTTTGGTGCAATAAGTAATACCTCAGTCTTATCTAAATTTAATAGAAGAAAATTACTGATAATCCAATATTTTATATCTTTAACACACTCACTTTAGAGATTTCATCTGGTTGTGGTATCATCTGCATAACAGTGGAAACTAATTCCATGTTTTCTGAATAAGGAAGGCGGTCTGGCGGAAGCTAGATATTTTACTTTATAACTTGTTAAATATTGATATTTTTCTTACACAAACGCATTGTTTCACTTCTGAAGGCCGTTATTAACCCCCCGGAGCCATGTGGAGTATGCTTTGCTTTGGATGGATGCACTTTCTTGAGCTTTGTACTCATTGGACCCATTCACTGCCATTATAAAACTTAGATGCATCAGGATATTTATTAATATAACTCAGATTGTGTTCATCTGAAAGAAGAAAGTCATACATGGCTTGAGGGTGTGTAAAGCTTGGGGTAATTTTCATTTTAAAGTGAACTAATCCTTTAAGGGGCGATAATTGAGGCTGAATCAAAGCGCTGTCAAAGGTTCACAAGAATCTAAAGACTTCTAAATGAGTGTGTTTCCATCTGCGCTCTAGATTAGCAATATTAATTTCTGAAGGATCATGTGACACAGAAGGCTGGAGTAATGATGCTGAAAATTCAGCTTTGATCATAGGAATAAATTACGTTAAAATATATATTTACATAGACAACAGTTATTTTAAATTGTAATAATATTTAACAATATTACTGTATTGATCAAGCAAATACAGCCTTGGTGAGCAGAAGAGACTTCTTTCAAAAAAAAAAAAAAAAAAAAAAAAAATTTCTTACAGATCCTAAACTTTGGAACAGTAGTGTGTATTTGTTTCCAAAAACTTTCCATTGGAGGAAGAAAATAAATAAAAATAATGTCAAATGAAATTAGGTTTATATTATATTCACATACAAATATTTATGAATCTTCCCACCACAGGTAAAATACTTATGCAAGCCACAGTCATTTATCAGGAAATGCCAGAGCTTGCCAGAGAAAGACAAATTCATGTATATAAAAAAATCTAATTCAGATGGGACAGTATAACAAGTTATTTGCTTTTGTTGTATGGCTGAATTTAATTATCATCAAAGCTCAACAAATATAAAATACAATATAGATTAAGTCCATTTATCTCATTTTAAGGTTCATTTCTACTATTCTTTCAAGAATTATTATATTAATGGGACAAAAATGTACATCTGTAGTTATATATGGGTTTATGTCACTGATTCTGTCAACACGCATATTGTATGTTTCAATGTCTTTGTAAATGTACTAAAAAATATACGTGTGCTAGAAACACACATTTTACGTACAAATAGTTACGAATACAAATGAGATGAGGTTAAACTTATTGAGCATTAGTGAAACAGATACCTGTTATGACAGAGACTGAAAGCCTCTTGATTTTTGTGTGATGAGAGCGACATAACAGCCCTTAACAAACCTGATTGCAGCGTTTCTCCCTGACAGAACCTCATGAAGACTCACTGGAATCAAGTTAAAATACTTTAGAGGAATGGTTTATTTCAAATTCAGAGTTTCGCTCTTAAATAAGAAAGTTTGTGGCAGTTCACGGACAGCAAAGTCAGCGGAAAAGTGCAGTGAGCAATCAGCCCCATTCAAGCCCCATTAAACCCTATTGACTTCATGTAATCAGACTGCTTGTGCTGGGAACTTGTCAGCTCAATGTTATTTTGCATTTGTGCATTCAACAAGGAAAAACACAGCTCGCATCATCACAGAGGATGGACTGATGAGATGCTAATGTTTGGAAGAACTTCCTAAATGTATGTATTTCCACTGTTCTAAAAAGTTTTTCTTCATATTTGTCCCAGAATTTGATTCTTCAAATGTTACTGAATGCCCCTTTTGTCCTGCTGTAAGGACCTGCTATACCGTAAAGACCTGCTGCACTTTAACTTGATAATGCATTTTATATAGTTAGTAACATCAAAATAAGCATTTTATTAATCAGTAATTTTGTTTGTATTTCAAAGCTTATTTTAAACAATATAAATTGACACTTTAAACACTGTTCTGCTATATTTACACAGTAAAAACGACAGCTGTGGTTGCCAGAAAGATAGCTTAACTGTCTGTATATTTTATACTTGAACTACTAAAATGTACAACCTCAATGGTTAAACAGAAAATCAGATGATGAATCAGAGTTCATTGTAAGCAACCTTTCCATAAAACGAGGCCAATGCTCATATATACATGGCACACAGGTTCAAACACACAAAGACAAAACACCATCAGACTAACCATGTTACACTAATGCAATAAACAGAAAGTGGAAAACAAAACCCTCTAATGTACATTACTGATATCAAAAATGAGTATAAAGATTTGATTTGCAAAAACCTGAATTTGACAATATTTTATAGTATTTTTAATTTCATATAGGCCAATGTGATATTAAACCATTTACAGTTTTTCATTGTATATGGTAAGGTATCTTATAGTCAACCAGTTAACAGGTTTTTATTGCTGCTGCTTTCTTCTGTAACAATTAGCCTACAAACATTTTTAATAGGGTACAAGGCAAAAATATTGCTTAAGAAATCAGGGGGGTTTTTTTTGTTTTTTTGTTAACAAAAACCTTTAGAAATAGTTATTTCACAGAATGAACCATGCTTTGTCTAATGTCTAACTAATGCACTTCTTTCTGAATTTTCTTCCTAATAAACGGATAGATAAAATGGCAGCTGACACTTTTTAAAGGGTTAGTTCATCCAAAAATGAAAATTCTGTCATTAATTACCCACCCTCATGTTGTTCCACACCCGTAAGACCTTCGTTCATCTTCAGAACACAAATTAAGATATTTTTTGATTAAATTCGAGAGGTATGTGACTCGTCCATAGACAGCATTATAATCAACATTTTCAAGGTCCAGAAAGGTGCTAAAGACATTGTTAAAACAGTTGACGTGACTAGTGGTTCAATCTTAATTTTATGAAGCGACAGAATATTTTTTGTGCGCAAAAACAAAACAAAAATAACTTTATTCAACAATCTCTTGTCTTCCCATTATCCTTACGCAGGTGAAGCAGTAAGCACAGTGAAGGCTTCCATGTTTACGTTTATGAGTGCTGGCTCAGTATTGGCCAGAGTTGCACATGTGAGCAGCACGACTCATGCATGTGATGCTGATGCAGGAGCCGGCCAATAATGCATCGGCGTTCTGACGTGGAACCTGGAAGTGCTGGACGTAAACAACGTATGAGAATGATACAGAAGAGAAGATATTGTTGAATAAAGTCATTATTTTTGTTTTGTTTTTGTGCACAAAAGTATTCTCGTCGCTTCATAAAATTAAGGTTGAACCACTGCAGTCACGTCGATGGCTTTAACGATGTCTTTAGTACCTTTCTGGACCTTGAAAGTGTTGATTATATTGCTGTTTATGGACGAGTCATATACCTCTCGGATTTCATCAAAAAATATCTTAATATGGGTGTGTGTCTTATGGGTGTGGAACGACCTGAGGGTGAGTAATTAATGACAGATTTTTCATTTTTGGGTGAACTAGCCCTTCAATATTTCATTTGTATATAATATACACTGAAACTGAAACAAAGTTTTTGGCAAACTTGTATGATGATGATGATGATTTTTAGTGTATTTACTCGTAAGAGAAAGATTGTGCATTTTATAAGTGTATATGTGCTAAAGTTTACACTAGCATATAGATGGTTCATAGATTATTCATAATTAGCCACATTTACCTTCTAGCTTTTAGATAAATTCACTTTCTTAGCTTAATATATCCTTAACTGAACTCATTTTTCTTCTGTATGTTTGGTAGCTTAGCAAGTTACATTTTTTTCAAATAACGTGCCCAACACTGCATATGCTAACGAGTAATATTTATAATAATGAGACATCAACGAAACACAGCCACCAGTATTACAGACAGAATGCCCATTCTCTCTCTCTCTCTCTCTCTCTCTCTCTCTCTGTTTTTGCTTCTCCACCGCAGCCTTATCTGTTCTGCATGTGCACTAGTCTGATAGAGCCTCAAGCCATGCAGCAAGATAACACAAAATAATTAGTTAACATTCAGCTTACAGAGGGAGAGAGGAGGTTAAGACTTGGATAAGCACCCACAATGTCTGCAGCTAAATTATTTATACATTTTATCCAAATGCATATATGAGATGAAGCTGTGTGGGAGAGAGCTGGTTAGCGAGTGTGTGTTTGTGTGTGTGTGTGTGTGTGTGTGTGTGTGTGTGTGTGTGTGTGTGTGTGTACAGACGCAGGCTTTGAGATAAGTGCAGTGAATAATGAAATCCTGACTTCCTACTTCTGCCTTTAGAAGAAAATTGCACAGAGCCGTCTGCTGTCTGCTAATGTAGATACACCTTCCCCTGCGAAACTCCCTCGTTCTCAGTAACCATCTAAAACACCGTCTGCACGTAAATAATGGTTAATTTAAATGTCTCTGCAAATGTCTGCTGTGAGATTTGACCAACTGTACAGAAGTGGCCCAATCTTTTCTTAAATGTCTAGTATCTCACATATTAACATTGTATTTTCTGTAGGGCAGTCATATGTTGATGGCTGTATAAATATTCTTGCAGAATAGTTTTAAAAATATGTGAAATAAAGAAAAGGACAATGTATATGGAAAAATAAAGGGGCCCAGTACCCCTGCAAAATCTCTTTAAGACTGGGTTTCTCTTTTTTAAATCACATCACACACACTCTTATCAGCCGGCACACTTCCCATCGTCTCTATTCCCAGAATTCCCAGTAAATTTCCCTCAGCACCTGCGCACCGATAACAGGTTTAATCCTGCAAGCGGCAGCCGGAGGCGTGTCGTAATGGAACATGTGGATCTGAGATGTGCACTCCGCCAAATATACGTTTTAGCTAGACACACATGAAACAATTATCTTTCTAGGCACAGCCATCTTATAAATGCAAAACTGAGATGTCAAACTCAACAGTTAACCATGCCATTCTTTTTTGTGACCGGTAGAAACCGTGCCACAGTAGAAACTGTATTTGACTGTGCTGTATATACTGCAGTATATTTTTTTTGCACGGTGGCCACTTAAGTGAACTTAAAGAGAGTAAACTTTCATGACTATGTTTCTTAATACACTTAAGTACATTTTTAAAAAGTGCTCTGTAATAATGTCAAATTAAATGTTTTATGTAAAAGTCTCACTAAAGTTTACTAAAATCATCTTTTTTGTGCTTTAAAGAAGTACTTATTTTGATGTGTTGATTGAATTGTAAGTTACTGAATTGTAACCATCATTACAGATATAAATGCGTGATATACAAGTTTCAATAGAAATGACATTAAAGTACATTTTAATTAATCATAAATGCATGTCAGTACATTTGGCTGTAGGCCTACACTTTTAACCATGTTTTAAAGAAATAGAAGTAAATATGAAATTACATAGGCTATAAAGTTGTACTTAAGTTCCACTTAAGTACATCTAAAGGCAGACAAAAAAAAAAAAAAAAAAAAAAAAAACTAATTGCATTAAATACTGTATAAATTTAAACTTTAACACATTTTCATTTAGTTGCAATTAACATGCAGTTGAGTGTCCAAAAACATTCAGTTCACACTTAAAGGGTTAGTTCACCCCAAAATTACATTTCTGTAATTAAGTACTCACCCTTGTGCTGTTTCAAACCTGCAAGACCTTCTTTCATCTTCAGAACACAAATTAAGATATCTTTGATGAAATCCAAAAGGTTTTTTTATCCCCCATGGAAAGCAACGTAATTACCATCATTTAAGGTCCAGAAAAGTAGTAAAGACATTGTTAAAATAGTCTACGTGACTACAGTGGTTCAACCTTAATGTTATGAAGTGACGAGAATAATTTTTTGTGCGCAAAAACAAAACAAAAATAATGACTTTATTCAAACATTTCTTCTCTACCCTTTCAGTCGCCTATGCAGTTGACGTGGTGGACGCAGTGCAGCGCTTCTGTGTTTACGTCTGAACACTGGCTCAGTATTGGTTGATGCTGTTCACGTGAGCACCACAACAAAAAAAGTAATTCAGGGGAACTGTTACCCCAACCTAAATAAATACATGGTTGCAAGTTAAAAAAAAATTCTAATTTATTGTTTTAATTAAATCTTTTAAGTTGCAAACGCAACTTTAGTAAACGCTCCTATGGGTCGTATTTCAGGGAAGTGACAAACGACCTATATAGGCGTATTGGTTGGAGAACATGTTGGTATATACTTAATGAGTACTGATTGTGTACATGCAAAATATACAAACTTAACTATTAAAGGGGACCTATTATGCAAAATTCACTTTTGCATGGTGTTTGGATATAAATGTGTGTTGGCAGTGTGTGTACACAACCACCCTATAATGATAACCACTCCTTTTTTTTTTTAATCCCCATAAATCATAAGCTGTGTCTCAGAACAAGCCGTTTGCAGGCTCCTGGCAATGTGACGTCACATTAGCAACAGGCCCCGCCCACAAATGTTGACAGACACTGCCATTTTAACATAGAACCGCCCTAAGCAAGTTCACAGCGAGTTGTACATAGCCCGCCATTGGTGCACTGACGAGAATGTCTCCCATCGAGAATGTTTTAGGTGTTCTGTAGCTAGATGGATTAATCCACATAGCTCTCTTAATTTACTTCCGAAATCTGAGCCGCTGAAGACGAGGTGGATTAATTTTGTTTTTGAAGAAAATGCTCCCTCAACTCTACTGAAATTTGTTTATGTCTGCGCGAATCATTTCACATCGGACTGCTTTGTGAACAAATTTCAATACAAAGGGACAATACAAAACAGAGCTTGTGCTAAAACTGTGTTACTCAAGAATAGATTAATACAAACTGTTCGTGATCCAGCTTACAGACTCCAGAGTGATACTGGATATGGCAGTAATGAAGGTGAGAGCACTTTATTACAGTTCATCAGAGTTGATTTAAAGATATAAAGTTTACTAGTTTATTAAGCACCACCCGAAAAGGCATAAGGTCTTTAAATATTTGTTTACTGTTAGTTACTTCGCTATGTATGTTGATGATAATGTACACTTGTTTTATTAAGCCCTTACAGTGATTTTCTAGAGTAAAAACAGATGCTTCATAATTTGTGTGAAGTACAATAAACGTTAAACTCATTGGTAAACAGGCTTGTACTAATATAGTGGATAAAAAACAAGAAGACAATATAAGTTTTAACCATAATTAAAATAAACTATACCTGTTCTATCTCCATGCAGCATATAATCACAGTTTCTGCGTCCTGACTGACTCCTGACACCGGAGAACGAGCTCTTGAAGCTCCGCCCTCTTAGACAGAGCGCAACAGTTCATTTGCATTTAAAGGGTACACACTGAAACGGCGCGTTTTTGCTTACCCCAAAAAGTGGCAATTTTAACATGCTATAAAAAATTATCTGTGGGGTATTTTGAGCTAAAACTTCACATACACACTCTGGGGACATCAGAGACTTATTTTATATCTTGTAAAAGGGGGCATAATAGGTCCCCTTTAAAGGGGTGATGAACTGAGAAATCAAATTTTACTTGAGCTTTTGAGAGGTCATCATACTATAAGAATATCCTGTAAGTTTCAGAACTGAAAACTTCCTTGTTAGTCCAATAAAAGCTTTTATTGACACTAGACCCTGCAAACGACAGATTTTTCAAAGTGGGGATCTATGACGTCAAAGGGCAGCAAGCACCGCCTCTGTAGAAGAAGATCAACGCCTACTTCATCACTGTCTGTTTAGCCCCGCCCACCGATTCACGCATGACATGCAATAGAATAGGTAGCCTAGGTAACATAGGCCTACGTGGTGCTAAACCAGATCGAGCTACCAAGCAATAAACATACCATTGAGGATTACAAAATATTGTGCAGTGCCTGGACTCGACAGTAATGCAACATGTAAGTAACTGTGTTAATTACAATGCCTGATCTGATATGTAATGGTTCATGTACAGTCAGATGTTCTTTGTCTGTGTGTCAGTAAATCAAACCAGTGACTAAATGTCAACTTGCGTTGTTTCTCTTAGTAGCATGAAAATAATCTGTTATTTAACGGTGATTAAATTATATAAAGAAAGCGATCAAAGAAAGCTCTCTTTGCAATCGTTAGAGTAGCGCGCGCTGAAGCTATCAATCAAACAGCGCAAGTTTATCAGTGACCCATTTTATTCAACAAATCTCGGTAACGCTTTAGATTACAGCCCGGAAAGTACTGCATAATTACAATGAATTTACAGCGTAACTTTTGATAATTATAGTGTACCTATAAAGTAAGTATGTGTAAGTATAGGGGAACAATATGTAAAGTCTTGGGAATAAAGGGGTAACAACCAGGAAAATAACAAATTATTTATGCTGTAAGTATTTTAGAACTAAGGGGTACTTATACTATTATGATAGACAACAATCTTACGTTTGGGAGCAATTTAGCGAGAAAGTGCACTGATTAAGTTGTTTCAAGGCAAGTAGAAAGAACTATTGCAACCTTTTTTAATACATGGGGAAATATTCTTTTGTTTCATGTAGTTACAGGGTAAGTATGACATTGCGGGCCGTAAATTAAAGTGGTGCTTGTTACACTCTTATTTCATGTAGTTACATGGTAAGTATGACATTGCGGGCCATAAATTAAAGTGGTGCTTGTTACACTCTTGTTTCATGTAGTTACAGACCCCTTTAAGGTATACACATTTACATTTTACATTTACTCATTTGGCAGACGCTTTTATCCAAAGCGACTTACAAGTGAGGAATACAACAAGCGAGTCATCATGACGAGGCAAATAGACACAAAAAGTGCTCACAATACAAGTCTTAGGCAACGCTCAGAGTATCATAAGCTACAATAGAGAGGGATTAGAGGAAGTGAAAGGATAGGTATAAAAAAAAAAAAAAAAAATTCTTAAGATGAGGTTAAGTGCTCACGAAAGAGATGAGTTTTCAGCTGTCTTTTGAATATTGCCAGGGATTCTGCATTCCGGATAAAGGCAGGAAGATCATTCCACCAGCAAGGAACAGTGAACGAGAATGTCCTGGAGAGTGATTTCGTGCTTCTCTGTGATGGTACCACAAGCCTTTGCTCCTTTAATGAGCGTAGGCTTCTGGTAGGAGTGTAGACTCGTAAGAGTGAGTGGAAGTAGGAGGGTGCAGAGCCTGTGGTAGATCTGTAAGCAAGCGTCAATGCCTTGAATTTGATGCGAGCAGCAATTGGTAGCCAGTGAAGAGAAATGAAGAGAGGCGTGACGTGGGCTCTTTTGGGCTCGTTGAAGACGAGACGTGCTGCAGCGTTCTGAATCATTTATAGAGGCTTGATTGTGCATGATGGCAGTCCAGCCAGAAGAGCATTGCGGTAATCAAGCCTAGAAATGACCAGGGCCTGGACCAGAAGTTGTGTTGCATGTTCTGTTAGAAAGGGCCTGATTTTCCTGATGTTGTATAGTGCAAATCTGCATGACCGAGCAGTCTTTGCAATGTGGTCTTTGAAGGTCAGTTGGTCATTGTAGCAAAGTTCAGTATTCAGGAAGGAAGAGGACAGGGTCGGCTTGACTACTGACTGCTTTTTATTTGCACTAATTCTCACAATTCAAAACAAAAGGGGTGCAGACAGGCACAAAGCGGTCACAAATCATTCACAATTCTTTCACTCGTAGATCACCAGCGGGGCAGCAGTCAGTAGTCCGTCTCTCTCTCCCCCACTCCTGTTTCTCCTGGTGTTATATACTCTCTCCACACCAATTACTGAAACAAGAGACAGGTGTTCGTCATTTGCATTTAACCCACTCACTCACCGTTCGTCTCCTGACTCTCTCTCCCGCTGCCGACTCCGCTGAACCACGCCCCCCTCGCCACATACCCCCACCGCCCGACTCAGGCCGGGGAGCCATCCGGCCTGCAGCCCCCCCCCCCCCCCCCCCCCCCCCCCCCATTTCTGGAGAGGAAGTCGGCCACAGCCATCTGAGCACCCGGCCTGTGGACCACTTTGAACTTAAAAGGCTGTAAAGCTAGATACCAACGAGTGATCCGCGCGTTGGTATCCTTCATGCGGTGGAGCCACTGCAGGGGGGCATGGTCCGAACAGAGAGTGAATTCCCGTCCCAGGAGATAATAGCGGAGGGTGAGGACGGCCCACCTGATGGCAAGACACTCCTTTTCTATGGTGCTGTACTTAGTCTCTCTCTTTGAGAGCTTCCGACTAATGTACAGCACCGGCCGTTCCTCCCCCTCTATCTCCTGGGACAGGATGGCACCCAGCCCCCTGTCTGACGCGTCTGTCTGCAACAGGAAAGGGAGAGAAAAATCAGGAGAGTGTAACAACGGCCCGCCACATAAAGCAGCCTTCACTTGGGTAAAGGCCTGCTGGCACAGCTCCGTCCACTGGACCGTATCTGGTGCCTCCTTTTTAGTGAGATCAGTCAAAGGGCTGGTGAGGTCCGAATAATTAGGTACAAACCTTCTATAATATCCCGCCAGCCCTAGGAACTGTCTCACCTCCTTTTTGGTCTTGGGACGCGGACAGGTCGCAACTGCTGCCGTCTTATCAATTTGGGGACGCACCTGCCCATGTCCCAAGTGGAAGCCCAGATATCTTACTTCCACCCGCCCAATTGCACACTTCTTCGGGTTGGCCGTGAGCCCAGCCCCTCTCAGCGAGCTCAAGACAGCCCTCAAATGCTGCATATGCCGCTGCCAGTCATGACTAAATATAATTATGTCATCTAAGTAGGCAGCAGCATACGCAGCATGGGGCCGTAAAATTCTGTCCATGAGACGCTGAAAGGTAGCCGGAGCCCCGAACAGCCCGAACGGAAGGGTAACAAATTGGTGTAATCCAAACGGCGTGGTGAAAGCTGTCTTTTCTTTAGATAATGGAGACAAGGGGATCTGCCAATATCCCTTTGTTAAGTCCAGTGTCGAATAAAACCGAGCCGTACCGAGCCGTACCGAGCCGATCAAGCAGTTCGTCCACCCGTGGCATTGGATACGCGTCGAATTTCGACACAGCATTCACCTTGCGATAATCCACACAGAACCGAACCGAGCCGTCCGTTTTCGGAACTAAAACTATCGGGCTCGCCCAGTTACTGTTGAATTCTTCTATTACGCCCATGTCAAGCATTGCTCCTAATTCTGCCTGAACCACTTTTTTTTTATGTTCAGGCAAACGGTACGGCCGGCTGCGAACTACCACGCCCGGCTCTGTCTCGATATGGTGCTGAATCAAATTAGTACGGCCCGGTAGGGGCGAGAACACGTCCGCAAACTCTGCTTGTAATTTCGTCAGGTCAGTGAGCTGGGAGGGCGAGAGATGATCTCCTCCGGGGGCCAGTGCGAGAGATTGGTGTTTGGTATTCGCCTCTGGCCCGAGATCATCCTCTCCACCAATCACCATCGCCAACATCACTGCCTCTGCCTCATTCCATTTTTTAAGGAGATTGAGGTGATAAATCTGACGTGCCCCTCTCCTATCAGACCGTATAACCTCATAATCGAGATCTCCAATCCGCCGTGTGACCTCAAATGGTCCTTGCCACTTTGCTAATAATTTCGAGCTTGACGTTGGAAGTAATACAAGCACTTTCTCTCCCGGTGCGAATTTACGCAAGTTAGTTCCCCTGTTGTACAGCCGGCTCTGTCTGTCCTGGGCTTGTAACAAATTCTCCGTTGATAGCCGCCCCAAAGTGTGGAGTTTTGTTCTCAAGTCCATTACATACTGAATTTCGTTTTTGCTCTGAGATGGTCCGTCCTCCCAAGTTTCTCTCAGGACATCCAGTACCCCGCGGGGCTGGCGTCCGTAAAGAAGCTCGAAGGGGGAAAACCCCGTGGAGGCTTGCGGGACTTCTCGCACAGCGAACAACAGGGGTTCTAACCATTTATCCCAATTTTTGGCGTCTTCTTGTACGAATTTACGAATCATGGTTTTAAGCGTGCGATTAAAACGTTCGACCAGCCCGTCAGTTTGTGGGTGAAAGACGCTGGTACGGATCGCTTTAATGCCCAATAATTCGTAAAGTTCGCGTAAAGTACGTGACATAAACGCCGTGCCTTGATCGGTGAGGATTTCTTTTGGAATCCCCACCCGGGAGATTAAAGTAAACAGTGCGTCCGCAACACTCTTCGCGGAAATGTTGCGGAGGGCCACTGCTTCAGGATATCGAGTTGCATAATCCACAATGACTAATGCAAAGCGATGTCCCCTGGCTGATCGCTCTAATGGCCCGATGAGGTCCATACCAATTCTCTCGAAGGGGACCTGCATTAATGGGAGGGGGCGCAAAGGCGCTTTTGGGGTGGCCGGTGGATTTACCAACTGACATTCACGACAAGACGCGCACCACCTGCGCACATTCTCGTGAATGCCCGGCCAAAAGAATCGGGTCATGAGGCGATTTAGTGTTGTTGCCTGTCCTAAGTGTCCAGCCATTGGATTAGAATGAGCCGCTTGGAAAAGCATTTCCCTGCGGCTCCTTGGAACTAACAACTGGGTTGTATCTTCTTTTGTCTGGGTGTCTTGGGTCACCCGATACAACCGATTTTTTATAACTGCAAAATATGGATAAGTAAGCGCCCGTCCAGGCTGGAGAGGCTGACCGTCGATGGTTTGGACCTGCTCAAATGCACGTTTTAGGGTCTCATCCTGAGACTGCTCCAGGGGAAAGTCATCGCGATCCGAGAGAATTATTCTCTCAATTTCACTCTGTTCCCCTGAAGCAGCACTCAGTGGTCCCCGTTCAGTCTCTCCCGCCTGTGCTTGCGCATCCCCAACCATCGCCTTTTTCCCCCAAGAGGCATCCGTGCATAAATAACCCAATAATTCAGAAAACGCTGGCCAATTTGTCCCCAAAATTAACGGATGCCGGAGGTGCGGATTAACTGCCACCTCAACGCTATGCTTTTGGCCCCTGAACTGGATAATGACCGGCACTACCGGATATACCACCACATCCCCGTGTACGCACCGCACCTTAACCACGCGGCTTGTATCCAATGCCCCGGATGAAATCAGGCTTTGATGGATCGAGGTTTGGTTACAGCCTGAATCCACCAAGGCCTGATAGGTACCCCCCTTGATACTCACAGGTATTTGATACCAGCCAGCTTGACCGGGGGCAGCCTGCGGGGCGTCCGGGACCCGGACCATTGTCCCAACCTCCATCACTGGGCACCTGTCCACGAAATGCTCCGGGTCCCCGCAACGCCAACAGGCTGGCCCAGACCTCCCCGCCGCCCCAGTGGCAGGGAGTGGGGTAAATGATTGGCGTGGAGAGAGCGGAGAAACAGGCGCGGGGTCCTGTCCAGCGGAGGTCAGTCCCGCCCTCCTGGGCGGGGCTCTGGGACCCCCAAACTGGCTCGGGTCAACTCCGCCCCGCCCCCGGGGCGGGACTCGAGGATGTACAGGTGGGCGGGACCTGGGGAGAGGGACAGGACGAGAGAGAGAGACAGAAGGGGAAGACGGAGAGAGAGAGACAGATGGGAGGGGTTCGCCGACCCCTGGGCACGCCACCATATGGTCCTCCGCGAGGTGGATGGCCGAGTCCAGCGACGTGGGGCGGTGGCACTGGACCCACTCTGCTGTCCTCCGTGGGAGCCGAGTAATGAACTGCTCCAGTACCACTCGATCGACAATCTTCTCCACGTCGCTTCCCTCAGCCAACAGCCATTTGCGGCAGGAGTCCCGGAGCTGTTGGGCCAACACGAACGGTCGGCCAGACTCGCCCAGTTCCAGGGAACGGAACCGCTTCCGTCTTCCTTCCCGGGTTTCGGCACCAGTGTAGCAAAGTTCAGTATTCAGGAAGGAAGAGGACAGGGTCGGCTTGACTACTGACTGCTTTTTATTTGCACTAATTCTCACAATTCAAAACAAAAGGGGTGCAGACAGGCACAAAGCGGTCACAAATCATTCACAATTCTTTCACTCGTAGATCACCAGCGGGGCAGCAGTCAGTAGTCCGTCTCTCTCTCCCCCACTCCTGTTTCTCCTGGTGTTATATACTCTCTCCACACCAATTACTGAAACAAGAGACAGGTGTTCGTCATTTGCATTTAACCCACTCACTCACCGTTCGTCTCCTGACTCTCTCTCCCGCTGCCGACTCCGCTGAACCACGCCCCCCTCGCCACAGTCATCAAGGATTACTCCAAGATTTCTGGCCGAATTTGATGGGGTAATAGAAGATGTGCCTAGCTGGATGCTGAAATCATGAATTAGAGTCGGATTGGCAGGGAAGACGAGAAGCTCATTCAGGCACATGGTTTCTCCTACCATTGCTATGCTGATGACACACAACTCTTCCTTTCATTCCAACCAGATGATCCCACAGTAGCTGTACGAATCTCAAGCTGTCTGGCGGACATCTCGGCATGGATGAAGGAACATCATCTACAGCTCAACCTGGCAAAGACTGAGCTTCTCGTCTTCCCTGCCAATCCGACTCTAAATCATGATTTCAGCATCCAGCTAGGCACATCTTCTATTACCCCATCAAATTCGGCCAGAAATCATGGTGTAATCCTTGATGACCAACTGACCTTCAAAGACCACACTGCAAGACCACTCGGTCATGCAGATTTGCACTATACAACATCAGGAAAATCAGGCCTTTTCTAACACAACATGCAACACAACTTCTGGTCCAGGCCCTGGTCATTTCTAGGCTTGATTACTGCAATGCTCTTCTGGCTGGACTGCCATCATGCACAATCAGGCCTCTACAAATGATTCAGAACGCTGCAGCACGTCTCGTCTTCAATGAGCCCAAAAGAGCCCACGTCACGCCTCTCTTCATCTCTCTTCACTGGCTACCAATTGCTGCTCGCATCAAATTCAAGGCATTGACGCTTGCTTACAGATCTACCACAGGCTCTGCACCCTCCACTCACTCTTACGAGTCTACACTCCTACCAGAAGCCTACGCTCATTAAAGGAGCGAAGGCTTGTGGTGCCATCACAGAGAGGCACGAAATCACTCTCCAGGACATTCTCGTTCACTGTTACTTGCTGGTGGAATGATCTTCCTGGCTTTATCCGGAATGCAGAATCCCTGGCAATATTCAAAAGACTGCTGAAAACTCATCTCTTTCGTGAGCACTTAACCTCATCTTAAAAAAAAAATAAAAAATAAATAAATAAATTCTTATACCTATCTTTTCACTTCCTCTAATCCCTCTCTATTGTAGCTTATGATACTCTGAGCATTACCTAAGACTTGTATTGTGAGCACTTTTTGTGTCTATTTGCCTCGTCATGACGACTCGCTTGTTGTATTCCTCACTTGTAAGTCGCTTTGGATAAAAGCGTCTGCCAAATGAGTAAATTTAAATGTAAATGTAAATGTAGTGTAAATGGAGAAGAGGAGGGGTCCAAGCACTGAACCCTGAGGAACCCCTGTGGTCAGTTGATGAGCTTTGGATACCTCCCCTCTCCAGGCAACCCTGAAAGACCTTCCTGTGATATAGGATTCAAACCAGAGAAGTGGAGTACCTGTGATGCCAAGTGATGAGAGGGTGCACAGAAGGATCTGATGATTCACCGTGTCAAAGGCAGCAGATAGATCGAGCAGAATGAGAACTGATGATTTGAAATTAGCCTTTGCAATCCGCAAGGATTCAGTAACCGACAGTAGTGCAGTCTCAGTCGAGTGGACACTCTTGAAACCAGATTGATTGACGTCCAATTGGTTGCTCTGTGAGAAGAAAGATGACACCTGGTTGAAAACAACTCGTTCAATTGTTTTTGCTATGAATGGTAGGAGAGAAACAGGCCTGTAGCTGTCTACAAGAGACGTGTTTAATGTGGGTTTTTTAAGCAGTGGGGTTACCCGAGCCTGCTTGAATGTGTTAGGGAAAGTGCCAGTGTGGAGAGATGTGTTGATAATGTGTGTAAGTGCTGGTAAAAGTGTAGAAGCGATGGCTTGTAGAAGGTGTGAGGGGATGGGATCTAGAGGGCAGGTGGTGGGATGGCTGGAGAGGAGAAGATTGGATACTTCTGTCTCAGTGAGGGGAGAGAATGAAGAGAGGAGGTGTGCGGCTGTGTGTGTGATTGGTCTGAGTTCCTGTGTGTGTGGAGTGGAGAACTGACTACTGATGGTAGATGTTTTGTCAGTGAAAAAATTAGCAAAATTATCAGCAGTTAGTGATGAGGTGGGTGGTTGTGGAGGGGGACAGAAGAGAGAGTTGAATGTTTTGAAAAGTGTGCGTGTGTTTGAAGCGCTGTTGATTTTGTTGTGGAAATAGGTAGATTCAGCAGCATGAATTCCAGCAGAAAAGGATGACAGCAGAGATTGATAGCAACCTAGGTCATATTGGTCTTTTGAGTTGTGCCATTTCCTCTCTGCAGCCCTGAGTTTGGTCCGATGTTCACGAAGAACATCGGATAACCAGGGAATACACGAATGCATAGGTAAAAGTTTAACATAACAAATTGGTTTGGAAAGTGAATTATGCATAGGAAAAATCTTAAAGACATTGTTCTAAACATGAACTTTAAGCTATGCAAATGAACCTCATTGCAAGAGAGGGGCCATCCAGTGGCCACCTCTGACAGCATCAGCCAATCAAAACACTGGGTCTGAAAGATGCCAATTTGCATTTCCCAAGAGATTAAAAGGCTTGTCTCTGAGACAGAGATTTGTTCCAGTTTCTGAGTTGCTGCAGTTTCTCGTTGTGGTTCCAGGCTCCAGTTCCTGTTCCAGTCCCGGTTCAAGGTTCCGGTCCTGGTCCCAAGATATGCTAAGCTAAGTCCAATTTATGGAGTTGTGAGGTTGCTCTCTCAAGACTCTGAAGCTCAGAAGAGAGAAACAAGGAAGTTGTGTGTTCCAGAGAATAAGGATTATCTGGACAGACATCAGAACCTTCAACTTCAAGGCTGCATGTTCCAGGAAAAGGATCTTCTCTGTGCTTCAGGAATTCAACGTTCACAAGTACTTTGTGCTTAAGGCTGTGAAACGGATTCCAACTCTTTGATTTATTTGTTGAACTCAGAATAAGGTTTACCTTATTTCTTCTATTGAGACTACAGCTTAACTTCCCATAAGATTAACTTGTAACTGCCATAGTAACATCCAACTCACTCACTTGCATTTATCAATCTTTGTGCACTTTATCCATTCAGTAGTTGTTAGTTACTTTTGTCTATCCTTTTGTTAATAAAATCCTTTTATTACACTTGTATCTTCCTTGTGTTGATGATACAGTAAGAGGCTCTACAAGTTAACAATATCTCACAAATCCTTCAGATTGGTCAGATGACGAATTTCCTCCAATTTATATAATTGTAATTCACCTCCTGTTTCAAACCTGTGAGGTTGTGGGCCAGGAAGAAGATGACCTCGACAGATCTTTGTGATCATACCTCTGGTTTGAGTCATCTGTCTTTATTTTTCTTCCTTCGTTGTCCAGTTGCTGTTGGCTCTGGTGCTGTAGGTGGTCAGCAGCCATGGATAGAAGGGTGTTCCTCACAACAACTAGTCAGTCCTTTTGGTCTGCCATCTGGGCAGTTAGGCTGAGCATCTGCAACATTTTGGCACACTTGTGATGAGAGTAAGGGCAAGAGACTAATGCAAGATCTAACAGAATTTGGAGCTGAAGACTCAGTGGGGCAGCTAGGTGTATAGAGTACAGCTAGGTTTAATAAATGACTTAAGATGGTTCTTATGGTCAAATTATTTCTCAGAACTTACTGATGGCTCACAACAGCCTTGATCTCTGAACAAATGAAAAAGAGAAAGAAAGATGAAGAGGAGAGCTTTCCTTTTAGATTGCGTTTATTAGTGGTGCTCAAAGTTGGTGCTAAGTTGGGTTAGCTTAGCCACCTAGGCTGGTTTGTTTACAATATGGCGTCACAAGGTGACGAGTTAGCACTTCCTGTGACAAGTCGTCATAGAAACCAATGCACGCCAGAGCAATTCAAACAGTTCATGAAGAATGTCTGCCCATTTCAAACGAGTTATGCACAAAATTAAAATGTAGCACTCATATCTTTAGATATTCAGAAACTTGATGTTACATTCAGTAAAATGCAAATATGGTTTGCCATTTGCAAATTTTACTCATGTAAACTCTTACCTCTCTCTACTTTAAACAATAGGCTTCATGAACTTGTTCAGAGTAATTAAACAGATTTGCTCTAAGTTAAAGCTTGTTTAAGCATACATAGTTATGTCCGTCTCGTGCACAAATACTGACGTTCCTTTTAGCAAGTAAAACACATTTTTGGTCACCAGGTAGCTATGCTTGTACATGCAGCTAAAGTTTAGATGAATGACATCAATCTAACTATAATTTCTAAGGCCTTAACACTGTAGAAAGGATTCCTAGATTGATTAGATCGTAGATTCCTTCGTCAAATCAGACTTATGCTTTAATACTGAAATTAGGGTTTGCTAAAATCAGATTAACTGATACCATTGGAACATATGTTAATTACAGTAGAGATGTCAATTCAAGCTATTGCTTTATCTGCATTTAAACAAGCCAGCAACTAGCGACCTAAATGCATATTGCATGTTGTATTCTGACTGGAATTATCACATGCACGGTTTTAGCTTGACAGTGGTTTAAGCTCATAACCTTTGTTTAATCATGCCCGCATTCTCCACCATTATGTAAAAAATTAGCTCAAAAGGGAAATATGAATAATTAATCATAACTTGTTATAATTAATTTTAAATATTTGGATCAGTTAATCGAATTAACTTCATGTAGCTGAATTAATATTACAATCAATTAAGCTGTTGCTGCACCGATACCGATACCAAAGACCGATACCTCAAGTGATGTAGCTGACAGAATTTTCCACGCACAGAGATACCGGCGGCAGCAGCAGAAACAATGTCAGCCTCAGGGGTGTGGAAATACTATTAAATTAATGATGACAACCGACACATTGCGAACTGCATGCAAATCGCGCTGAATGACAGACCAGAAGCGCACTTTCTTTCCTTCCTGCGACCGATCCCCGTTCTCTCAGACAGCGCACGATCAGTTCTTCTTGCGCCTGAATGTTCAAATGTACAAACAATTGTCAAAATGTCCATCGTGTGGAGTATCTCATGTAAATACAGTCGGTTATGGCTTAAGTGGATGCAAACAGGTGGGTGAAAACAGGATATGTGTCAGTATATTACATACATGGATTCGGTCTTAAAGGGAGAGTAGCCTAATTAAATATTTGTCTGTCATTAATGTTAATAAAACAACAAAAGATGTTAAATGAATGTGTGTGTGTGTGTATATATATATATATATATATATATATATATATTGTGAAACAAAATTTCTCATATCATGGTCATATTGCCCACTCGTCCTGTATTCCACAGTGAGAAATCTGGTCACTAGGTTGTGTTTACGTTGGTTCACAGTGTTATGCTATAAACATTTGTTCTGTAATATTTGTTTAACACATTTTGAAAGGCAGGTTAAATTATGACTTTAATAATTATGCCCTTTGAAGTTTATTGGACACAGTGAAATATGTGCTTTAAGTTTGTGACAAGCACATAAAAATAATTACTTTTTTCATTGGAGTAATAATAAAGAAGCTGTCCTACATTCATTAGTCTCACCAAAAAAAAAAAAAAAAAAATGAAGAAATGTATAGGCATCGGTATCGGTATCGGCGAGTACCAGAAAAAAAAGTATCAGTACTCGTACTCAGTCCTTAAAAAATGGTATCGGTGCATCCCTACTGTTCGCCAGTGAACACTCAGTATTGATCATCTATCAACTCTTCAGAAAGGATATTTTCCATGGCCACAGAAAAATAATGCTTTCTTAGCATGTAGCTGTGATTGTAATCGTTATCATTGACATCGGTTTATAAGCAGATCAGAATCAACTCGCAAGAATGTGCACAAAAGTTTAATTGAACTAAATCACGAACACATAACTAAGCTAAACACACGCATACACACAAGTCACGCATACATAGGAAGTAAGAGAGTGAAAGTGAATTAAACTGTAGCATAACAGAGGAATGGAGCTATGAAAAGTGTCATTAAACAAGCTGGAAGAACCATCAGTTTCTCACTATAAAGCACCTTTGTTAACAAAGGGGTTCACAACTTAATACTAAATCACTGTTTAGTGTTCAAATGATACTTGCAAATGCCTTAGCTGTTGAAAAGCATCCGGATATGCAGTCTCAGGAGAAATTCTTGATGGTTCCCCAGAGTTCACACATTTGCGTTTTGGCTTGACCAATGAGAAAGGTGTAATTCTCGATCGGGAGAGTTCCTTTGTTTGAAAGTGGACTCATTTGCATGAGGGGAGTAAGCTGACAGTTTGTGTCCATTTATACTCTGATAAATATAACAAACATACAATGCATTCTATGAGATGGTGATGAGATGGTAATGTCAATGAGTCACTGAACGACGAGTATTCTGATATGAGACACCACCTAGATGGGCTACATCATCTAGTAGTTCTATCATCAGGCATGCATAACACTATACAATATACAAAAGAACAATATACAAACAGTAATAATACACAAGATGTACTGGGGAAATGCGTGTTCCTTCATTTAAGCAAATTTGTCAATGAATTAGTGGAAATTATGCCATTCCTATGTGCTGCATGTCTGATTCTTGTATTGAGAACAATCAATGTCCCAAGTGTCTGTGTTGAAGTGTATGGGTGAAGCAGAAGGGTGATAGTTTTGGGAGTGCAGATAGTTCTCAGTGGGGAAGCCAGACATTATGGAGTCTGCATGGGTGAGGGTTGTGCAGATTAACTTTTACAATTGTGTGTTTGATCGATCCAGTCATTACAGTGGCATTTGACTCTAGTAAGCATACCCATAGCAGACTGGTGGGAGTGGCCTTGGACTGCACCATGCCCACTGCTATTTGGCCAACTATTTGGATAAAGGGAAGACAACAGCCTTTTTTTCTTTTTTTCTCTTGTCATGTAGAACCGATTTCAGCATATTATTATAAAGAGCATAATAAAGACTATACTAAAGTGCACTCCTTTTTCTCAAGGGCTAAAACAGTCATGATTATTATTTTTTACTTTTTTTTTTCATTGAATTTCCAGCAAAAAAAAAAAAAAAACTGCAATATATTCCATCCTTCTGTGTGTGTGTGTGTGTAAGTGGCTGCTTAGGGCCTCCATGGCCACCAGGGGGCCCCCAAGAACACATGAAATGACAGCTTGATTTTTACAGTGCACATTCTGTCAGTTGCAGTTCTGTGCCTCCGTCCCAATACTGTACAACTCGACGTATATTCGCAATACACGTTAACATAGCGAAAGAGTTACACTCATGGGATACTGCACTTTTTCGCAATCACAATAGTTTAAAGCCTTGCCAGTTAAACATTTAATTCACGTGCTGTTCTGACATGCGCTTTTTCTAAGCACGTACACCAGAAGTCCGTGCACACTAAAAAGCCTGTCAAACAACCTCTGTTTAGTGGACTTCCTCTTTTGCATCTTATTGGACTAATACTGTCAAATACACACAAGGTTTACATACATACAGTTATGTATAACGTGAAAGTAATCAGTTGAGAGTAAATCGGATGTGTGTCTGTATTTTAGATGCATGCAGGTCTTAAAGTAACAGAAGCCTAATAGTAAACATGCTACCCTTGTCCTTAAAGGGGTAGTTCACCCAAAAATGAAAATTCTGTCATTATTTACTCACTCTCAAGTTGTTCCAAACCTGTATTAATTTCTTTCTTAACACAAAAGAAGATATTTTGAAGAATGTGGGTAACCAAACAGTTACCCACATCCTTCAAAATAACTTTTATGGTCAACAGAAGAAATAAATTAATTCAGGTTTAAAACAACTTGAGAGTTAGTAAATGATGATGATGATGTGTGTGTGTGTGTGTGTGTGTGTGTGTTCTTGTATATATGGTTTATGAGGACACAAATGTGTATAATAACATGGGTATTACAACATAAACATGGTTTACGAGGACACTTCCTGTGTCCTTGTAAACCTAATGGCTTAAAAAACATACTAAGTTTCCTGTGATGGGTAGGTTTAGGGGTAGGGGTAGTGTAGGGGGATAGAATATAGAGTTTGTACAGTATAAAAACCATTACGTCTATGGAGAGTCCCCGTAAACCATATATACAAGTGTGCGTGTATGTGAAGGTTTTGCTATACTTGTCAGGGCAAAATGTCCTCATTTATATAGTGAAATATTACAACAACTGACTAGCAAGTACACTTTACTGGTCCTTACAAGTTAAAAAGTCTAATAATCAGCCAAAACATGTTTTTATTTAAATCTAGTGTTTTGCATATTTCTGTGAGGGTTAGATTTAGGAGTAGGGGTTGGTTAGGCTATAGAAAATATCATTAACCTGATATAAAATCGATGGAAATCTATGCAATGTCCTCACTAATATGGTGAAAGAAACGTGTGTGTGTGTGTGTGTGTGTGTGTGCGTGTGTTTTTGTGACATATCAGGACACAAATTTCTATAATGACATGGGTATGACATAGGTATTACAAGGAGAGGGTGACTTATGAGGACATTAACCCATGTCCCCATTTTTCAAAAGGCTTATAAATCATACAGAATGAGTTTTTTTGAGAAAGTTTCCTGTCATGGGTAGGTTTAGGTGTAGGGGGATAGAAAATATGGTCTGTACAGTATATAAAACATTACGCCTGTGGAATGTCCCCACAATCCACAAAAACAAACGTGTGTGTGTGTGTGTGTGTGTGTGTGAGGGTTTGGCAGAGTCACTGTGCACCATCAGCACCATCAGCCTAATGAAGTCTTAAAATCACAGAAGAGCAAGAGAGCAGGAAGAAATGTGACAGAGACTGACCATGAGTAAAGGCAGATGGGGAAGGATTGCATTCAAATGAACACACGATGCCCTTGGGTTCTGTCGACGCGGCAGTTTCTCCTGTCCAGAAATCCAGAGGAGAATCACATAAAAGGCGGTTTAGGGTTCGTCTCTCTCATGACGAAGGGCAACATATGAATCATTTCCAATTTGATTGACAAGACTCGATAAATGCGGCAGACAGCAGTGTCATTGGACTACATGTAATTGATAGTGAAAGCTCCTCTTTCTTGCAAATTGATCTGTTAAAATGTGGTTGTCTCTGCCGATTTGTTTGATCCACTATCTTACAATAGCTTTGATGACAGTGTTGAATGCTTGATAAATGCAGTCAACAATGAGTCAGTCAATATAAGGATATTTTACTTGCTGTCCCGACACGATGTGGAAATGATTATGTCACACTATGTTAAAGTTATGTGAGATAACTATTTATCCAGCACTAGCGTTCAAAAGTTTGGGGTCAGTAAGACTTTTTTTTTTTTTTTTTTTGCTTTTAATACAAGGATGCATTAAATTGATCAAATGTGACAGTAAAGACATGTATAATATTACAAAATATTTCTATTTCAAATAAATTCTGTTATTTTGAACTTTCTATTCATCAAAGAAGTTTCATGTGACACTGCTGAACATTCAGCTTTGCATCACAGGAATTAATTATGTTTTTGCATAATTCACACAGAAGAGTATAACAAATTAGCTCAAAAGAAATATGAATAATCAATTAACCTGTTATAAATAATTATAAATATTTGGATCAGTTAATAGAATTAACTTGATGTAGCAGAATTTATAATGCAACCAATTAACCTGTTCCTCCACCAAACACTCTCAGAAAGGTTATTTTTGTAGCCACAAAAAAATAACTCTTTCTTACTGGGTACAGTAAGACTCAGAGCCCAGATGTGATTGCATCGTTAAAGGGACTTTGTTTTGCAAGCAGTGACCACAGAATCAACAGTCATGTGAATGTGCGCAAAAGTTTTATTATTCTAAATCACAAACACATAACTAGTCGAAACAAACACATACACACATCACGCATAAATGGGTAAAATGGAAAGTGAATGAATGAAACCAAAACAGAAACGGGAAGGAAGCTATGGAAACATAAGAGTCAGTTAACCACCAGAACAAAACCATCCGTTTCTTAATTTAAAGCACGTTGGCAACAAGGGGTCTACAGCTTGCACTAAACCTCTGTTTCATGAGCTTGTGTGCCTATGTAATCTTAGCGTAAGTGGTCAACAGATTTGGCTTGCTGTCTGCTATAGAGGGGCTTAGAGAGTGTATTCTGCTCGAGCTCCGATTGCCCCCTATTACATAGGCAAAAAATATATAAAAAGGAGGAGAAGGGGAGGAGGAGGGATGCTTCCCAACTAACAACGGGAAGTGGTATGAGGCTGATTTTATACCTTGGTGCTAATGGGCATAATAGAGTGGTGCAATTACGACGTCATAACCCGGATGACTAATTCACACTGGTTCCTTCAGGATTTTCCTATGGGGTTTTATAATGGGGTTTTTCAATTTATTAGTAAAATAAGGTCTGTGGTAAACACAACTTGACGATACTTTGAAGTTTTGTTCTACAAAGTAAATCACACACCCATAGCAAAAGCACAAATTTTGAAGCAGTTGTGTTCATTTTTGAAAACGTACGTTTTTAAAAAGTAGTTAGATCAGACAGCTTGGGGTGTGAGTGTGTGCAGTGTATGTTGTAAAACAAATTGTGTGTCTGATCAGTCCAGCCACTACAAGAGAGTTGTTTTAAATTGTTAAATTTTTTTTTACAATATTACTGTTTTTACTGTATATTTGATCCAATAAATGCAGTGAGCAGAAGAGACTTCTTTCAAAAACATTAAAAAATCTGACTGACCCTAAACTTTTGAACTGTTTTGAACCAAAGTGTATCATATTCATGGAAAGTACCTTGATCAAACCTGTTGTTGTCATTTTCTTAAAGACAAAACTCAAAAAGCAAAAACTCAAAAAATTAGTCTCTGACCTTTGGCCCCGTCTAAGGTCACAGTTGCAGGGTTTCCAATCAGGACACATGGGTATTAACGTAATGCCACCACTAATCCTCTGGATTCTGAACACATTTCACATAAATAATCCTGGCTTTACAAATCCTCCTTCTATAACCTCTTACAATCAAACACAGGTGTCCTCGACCGAACCAGAAGGACAGTCACACAGAATTCCTCTCGTAAGGGTGGATATTCAGCTGATATTCCCTAGACTTCATCCATGATTATACAACAACTTGAACATGTGTGACACTTAAAAAGGATTCTTGTGTAAAACCCCCTTTTAAAACTGTTGTTAGTTTAGAAAAACCATGAGAGAGACACAACACAATTAAGGACAGACAACAAAGATTAGAAGAGATGAAAAAGCATTTAAAAAAAATGATAACTGAGATGTTAAGGGGGTTGTTTACTTTGATGTAATATATTAAAGAGCCATTTTATGCCCTTTTTCAAAGTCTTGATTGTGTTTTTGGGCTCTAATAGAATATGCTTTTCATGCTTGAATGTTCAAAAAACACATTATTTTCCCCATATTTGTCATTGTTGCAGCATCTCTCTTCCCAGTCTGTCAGTAACACTCTGGGGTGTTTCCCAAAAACCTTGTTAGCCAACTATGGTTGCAAGTTCTGTCGTTACCAACATAGTTGAACGATTCGGCATTTCCCAAAAGCATAGTCCAATGGACATTCGCAAACTGTGTCGCAAACTTGTGTGGTTGGAACTACAGCTCTCGAGCTGTGGTTAGAAGCATAGTTTTTTGTTAAACTTACATGTGGGCTTAAATAGATTGTGCTCTTGGGCACAATAAGCAAAACAGTAAATTAATTATTACAAAGCAACATATACACTTGTGTTACCATCCACTCACCACTGTTATGGAAATACCTCCATTGTGCGTGAAAATTATACAGAATTACCAGAAGGTTCCGGATCAGGGTTATTAAAGTTAACTGAAACTAACAATAAAATAAATAAAATAATGTTAACTGAAATAAAATATTTTATCAACTTGATGTATTAAAAAAAACTAAAACTGAAATAAAAATCAAGAAAACTATATAGACGTATAAAAAAAAAAACACTTTACAATAAGTTCCCTTTTGTGGGAACTCACACTGCGTCGGAATCTTCGACGCTATGGGAACGCTGCGTGATTGATCAGTGAAATTATTGTTTGCTTGTCAAAAGCATGTACATTTTAAGGCCCTTTCAGACGAGACAACGGCACCACTGCGGTATGAAACACATTCATTTCAATGGCTTGCGCCGTGTGAGGATTGTTTGTTACTGCGTCAACCAAAGTGCACGCGCTGCGGAGCGCACCATTGGCGAGCTTGCACGCACTCCGCAGTCAAAGTTCAAAATAGTTCAACTTTCGCCGCTGCAATCTGTGACAATTACCTGCGCGGCCAATAGAAATGAGGAATTAAATGACTAGACATATAGAGACCAAGATTGTGACGTATGCAATGTCCCAGTAGAGACTGGGAAATAGAGGAAGTAGAAGTTAAAATTTATATTATACAGTTAAAAATAAATTAGAATGGTGAACGCTGGCTGTGTTATGAACTATCTGCATATACTGACCGGCGTGGAAAATGGATCTGAAATGAAGCGCCATTTTCAGGACATTCTGAAACTCTAACGTGAATGCTTAACGTGACTTAATTTACTAAGACAGTGTTATTAACAGACCAAACCCAGTAAACATCATACTAATAAAGTATACTATGTACAGAAAAGCAGATGAGCCCAGAATTTGAACGCAACACGTTTAATTACACGTTAAGTCTTGTCTTTTTAATAATTATCAATATTAATTAATAAGACGAATGACGCAGTACTCGTGTAGTATCGCAAGGGAACGTACTCAGTTACTAACGTAACCTCGGTTCCTTTAGATACAGAAAGAGTACTGCGTTCTTTGCCGCGCTATGCGCGAGACGCCTAGTGCCGTCACTTCAGTCAAATTTAATCGATTTGCCATGGTGAAACAGCCACTTATATCAGAGATAGGCACTCGAGTTAGTGACTCAGTCTCGAGTTGCACTCGAGTCGCATTTTAATAGACTTCAGACTTGACTCGGACTCGACCTGAAATTACTTCAGACTTGACTCGACTCGGCACAAAAGACTTGTGAATATTTTAAAAACGACTCAAGTCTTTTACCCTTAACTACTGATATAATAAATAAAGAATTTTTGTTGTATTTGAATGGTTTTTTAATATCTGCATCACATATATTTCCCTATTTGTTGTGGTAGATTGGAATTTGATTACGTATGTCTGTGTATTGCACGTAAACTCCGAAATGTCATAAGAGTCCCATGAAACACGACGGGAGCCACTGTGCTATGTTTTTTCGTTTGGGTTTATTAACATGTCAAATCGGCTAGATGCACAGAATGTGGGAAATTAAAGACACCAGAACGACAATATCAAATTTTATGAGACATCACATCCACAAAGGTTAGTCACATTAACTCACACAGCTAGCTATTATACTGTGGTGTAGCTGCATGGCTCATTTGGATTGCCAGCCTGTTAAAATATGAACAACAACAACAAAAAATCTAGCCTTTAAACCTAGCACTACATTTTATCAATCTTTTTGTATTATATGCAGCTTTTCTCTTTCTTAATGTGTGTCCATAAGAGAGAGATATAGAGATATTAATCCATTTATTACTTAAAGCTAATATTTTAATGTATTGCAATCAGAATGTGTAGAGTTGTCTATTGACATTCTTAAACATTGCGAGGTTTGATATTTTCTGATAATGACTGTTGTCAATAACAGCAAAGCTGTATAACAAACTGCTGTATAACAAACCGTGACTCACTGGTGCCATCTTGCGTCCACTTAGCGACTGTATTGAAAATGACTACTCGTGTTGCCAGGACGATTGTTTTGTATGTTGTAATGGATTATAAAATAACAAGCTGGATTTACATTATCCCTTACATCATAGGGCCTTAATTTCAAACAAAACAGCTGATAGAAAGATCATATTATTTTGTCTATATAATACAACTAGGAAAAAAATAGGATTTGGTATGAGAATTTTTTTTTTTTAATGACTCGAGACTCGACTCGGACTCGTTACAAAAGACTCCAGACTTGACTCAGACTCCAGTGATAAAGACTCCAGACTTGACTCTGACTCCAGATAAAAGACTCGTGAATATCTCTGGCTTATATAACCCGAGACCCCGCCCCTTTTGGCGGGCTCACTCACCATTGGCTCGCGCGTTCCGTTCCGCTCCATCATCGAGACCAAATGCGGCCAAGACCAAGACAAGACCAAGGATTTCAAAAAATGGTCTTAAGACCAGTCTCGAGACCAAGACTGCTGTCGAGTACTACAACACTAGTGTTTACTTTTCTGGTTGATCTTCGGCTGTATTTAATTCTGAGGAATTAAATAACAAACACTGTCTGACTTGAGAAATTAGGTGTCTGGTGTTTACGAACACCCTTCAGCCATCTAGCAGCGGCATCTGCACCAACTGCAAGCAAGTTAACAGCGATTGGCTCACACCTGTATACAAAGAATTACAGTAATCCAATCTTACAGAAATAAAGGCATTAATAAGCTTTTCAAGATTGCTAGATGACAGAAATGGTTTAATCTTGGCTAATAATCTCAATTGAAAGAAACAAGATTTAACCACTGAGTTGATCTGTTTATCAAATTTCAGAGAGACATCGAACTGAACCAAAAGATTTTTAACGACTGATTTACAGAAAGGAGCCAAGTTTCCCAAATCAGAGAGGACTTGAGACTCAGGGTTTCTGAACCGAATTACCTCGGTCTTACTTTCATTTAAATTTAAAAAGTTTGCGTATATACATAGTTTAACTTCATGCAAACAATTTAGTAGAGATGTAATTGTCCTCTTGTCCTGTTTCCGTAAAGGTAGATACTCCTGAGTATCATCAGCAAAACAATGAAAACAACTCCATGCTTTTTAAAAATCGAACCTAAGGGCAGCATGTACAGCAAGAACAAAACTGGACCAAGAATTGAACCCTGGGGAACACCACAATTCAATGGAGCAGATTTTAAATAAGATTGACTGATGTTAACTGAAAAAGTCCTATTAGAAAGAAAAGATCTGAACCACTCAAGAGCCGTGTCTCGGATACCCACAGTCTTTTCTAAATGAGTAATAAGGATTTTGTAGTCAATAGTATCAAATGCTGCCCTTAGATCTATTAAAATTAAAATCACTGAGTCACCAGAATCAACTGAAGTTAAAATATAATTTAATACTTTGAGCAAGACCGTCTCTGTACTGTGGTTCGCTTTAAATCCAGATTGAAACTTTTCAAAGATATCATTTTGGACTAGAAAAGCCTGTAATTGATTTAAAACAGCCTTCTCTAAGACCTTAGACAAAAAAAGGTAATTTAGAAATGGGACGAAAGTTTGAAAAAACACTCAGATCTAAATTTGATTTTTTTAAAAGGGGTTCTACAATGGTATGTTTAAAACTTGCAGGGACTACTCCTGCTGTAAGACTATTTATTAATGTCAATAGGCTTGGGCCAATAATCTCAAAAGTCTGTTTAATAATTTTTGATGGAATGGTATCATGGCAACAATTTGTGGATTTCAACTGACAAATTATCTTTGATACAGACTGAAGTGAAACAGGAAAAAATTGATTAAATATTACAGATGAGCAAGTAGTAGATAGAGAATTAAAGGAACCAGGCACAATCTGCATTCTAATATCAATAACTTTCTGAACAAAGAAATTTAAGAAATTTAAGTTAAAATTAAGTCATCACATGCCGTAGCAGGAAGAGCAGAACTGGCGGCAGAAGGATTTAGTATAGAATTAATTAAACAATACTTTTGAATTTCCATGATATCTTGAGATTAACCCATCAAAATAATTCATTTTATCAGATTTTACAGCATTCTGATAGGTAACTTAAGCATCCTGTAAAATATTTTATGACACCTGTAACTTATCCTTCTTCCACCTACGCTCTGCTCTCCTACAAGCTCATCTCAAATTATGTGTATGCTCGTTTAACCAAGAATCAGATTTAGTTTTAACACTTTTAGCCCTTAACGGGTCGATAGAGTTTAGGATAGAGGAGCATGTAGAATTGAATATATCAAAGGCTGCATTTACATCACAAAAGCCTTCAAGAGCAGCAAAAATGTCCGATTCAGAAAATAAAGTCTTAAACCTCTCAATGGTAGCTGTAGTTACATGACGAACCTGACAAGCTGGAGGACAGATAGACTAAGTGATATATGAAGTAAAAATGCTACTACAAATAAACATGATCTGAAAAGACTGCATTTTGAATTTCAATATCCCCAACAGACAGGCCCAGAGATAATATTAAGTCCAAGGTATGGCCTTTTTCGTGGGTAGGACCCTGTACATGTTGGACAAAGTTAAAAGAGTCAATTAAATCCAAAAAGTCTTTAGCCAGTGGATTTGATGAACAGCAGACATGCACATTGAAATCCCCCACTAGTAAAAGTTTATCATGTTTAAACATATATTGTCCAAAAAGTCTGTAAAGTCCCGTATAAATCCTTGTTGAATTTTGGAGGATGATATACCACAGCACGGAGCAGTGATGAGTTCAACTGAAACAACTGCAGCTCAAAACTAGCAAAATACATGGTGTGCAGAGTCCGACAGTTCAGGCTGCTCTTAAAAATAGTTGCCAAGCCACCTCCACAACCAGAGGTCCACGGGGAATTCAAAAAGCCACACTTAGATGGTAGCAACTCCGAGAATGAACTTAAATCACCAGTGTTTAACCAGGTCACCGTTAGAAATAAAATGTCTAAGTTCTGTGAGTCAAAAAAATCCTTTAAGATGAAAGTTTTACTTGCGAGCTGAGTTTTACAGTAATACAATAATCCATTGATATGGTATCTCCATAGAGCGCAAAGTGATAGAGCAATCCTTTCCCTTAATGGAGTCAATCCAGGAAAAATAGTTGGATCGGCAGCTGCGCAGATAGACTTGCCTTTAGCTTGACTAAAAAGCCACCTTGAGTTCCGCGTCTTCTTCAACGCTTTTTCCAACGAGGAATAAAGGGCAGCCAGCAGAAACAAGTCAGCAACCGACACCGGGCAGGAGGAAGATGGGCGTCAAATCCACTTAGCAAGACGGTATGCGACTTTTCCATCGAGGATCTTATCTCAAACAAAGCTGGCGAACTCTTAACAGAAGAACACAGAACAGCAGACAGAGCAAAGACAAACAAACTGGGAAGCAGACGGCAAGCCACAAACACCATCTTGCTTTTCGATTTGGAAAATCGAAATCATCTCTCCTGGCGCATAAATGACTTGGAAATAATGGCCGTCTTTCTAGCATTGAAACATTTCTTCTCAGACCTAAAGGGTCACCAAGTTCTTGTTCGTACAGACAACCCATCGGTGGTCGCCTGTATAAATCGTCAGGAGGACTGTGGTTATGCCCACTTTGTGAAGTGGCACAACAGATCTTCCTGTAGGCCCACGAAAAGCTGCTCTTCCTAAGCAGAACAACTTATATTCCTGGGTGCCAAAACCAGAGAGCAGAATTCCTGCTAAGGCAGGGGAATGGGGACTCCCCAAGGTGGTGGAGCTCCTATGGGAGTAGTCATTCAGAGGTGGATCTGTTTGTGTCTTGAGAGACGACCCACTGTGGTACTCCTTTTCGCAGCCAATCAGTGTATGGGATTGATTAGGAATCCATGAAGGACAGTGGCCAAGGGCAAATTGGGCCAGGATGCCGGGGTAAACCCCTACTCTTTTTCGAAGGACATCCTGGGATTTTTAATGACCACAGAGAGTCAGGACCTCAGGACAGTATAGTGTCCCCATCACTATACTAGGGTGTTAGGACCCACACAGACCACAGAGTGAGCACCCCCTGCTGGCCTCACTAACACCTCTTTCAGCAGCAACCTAGTTTTCCCAGGAGGTCTCCCATCCAGGTACTAACCAGGCTCAGCCCTGCTTAGCTTCAGTGGGCAACCAGTCTTGGGCTACAGGGTGATATGGTTGCTGGCTGCAGATATGGCTGAGATTCGTCTGTATGCAATTTCCCCGATTGCTCTGCTCTGGAGAGTTCTGGAGAGAGTGTCGCCATTCTGGCCAGGCAAGTTTGCTCCCGGGCCTTGTGTCCCTCCTCGGCTGGCTCTCCTTGGGAGATTCTGGTCAGAAGGGACCTTCTCTCTCAGGCGGAGGGCTCAATCCTTCTCCCTCGCCTGAACCTATGGAAACGGTGGGCTTGGCCTGTAATGGGGCCCAGCTCATAGGTTCAGGTCACTCAACTGAGGTTGTTGAGGCCATATTTCATTCTAGAGCTCCCTCCATGAGGAAACTGTATGCCTTGAAGTGTAAAGTATTCACTTTGTGGTGTGGAAATCGCCTTGCTGGACCCAGTTAACTGCCCACTTGGCACAGTGCTAAGTTCCTGCAGGAGCAGTTCTCTGCAAGGTTGGCCTCCTCCACCTTTTAGTTGCTGTGACGGCCTTAGCTGCTTACCACACTCCTTTGGAAACCCATTAGTAACTGGTTTCCTCTGTGGTGCATCGTACCAGGATAGGAGTATGGCGGCTTTGAAAGCTTTATCTGGTATACCTTGACTGGGGCTTCTCTCTGGGGCCCCAGGCGCCTTGTCTTGGTTGTACTCTCTATGATTTCACACAGACAGGCACTTGCAAGTACGGCGACATGGGTAAAAATGTTCCCACAGAGCTGAAGACTCAGACGCAGCGCGAGTTCCCTTGAAAGAGAACGTCTCAGGTTACACGTGTAACCATGGTTCCCTGAGAAGGGAATGAGACACTGGGTTTTGCTATACTTCCTGCATGCCTGTGACCGACTTGCTTCAGCCTATCAGAAGCTAACATTGTTTAGTCTTAGGGTACTTTGTACCCTCCTTGTCATGACGTCACCTGCCTATGATGTTCCATCATGCCATTGGACTGATTTTACACGTGCTTCACAACGCAATCACACAGAGGCGTTCCGACAGCGTCACAGACTCCAACGCAGCATCTCATTTCTTTCTCAGGGAACCATGGTTACATACGTAACCTGAGACGGTTTCATTAGTTAAATTAGTTTATATAGTTATATTAGTTTCCATGAACTAAGGGTTAACAATACTTCTACAACAGTTATTAATCTTAGTTAATGTTCCTTTCAACATTTACTAATACATTATTAAAATCAAATGTTGTATTTATTGCAATTAGTTAACACTTACACGCATACGTTTAAAATATTCTAGCTGACCCCCCAGAGTGATTTTTTTTTTTTTAACGCAACTGTTATTTTAAAACATTTGCCCTTATCGTTTCCATGGCGACGCGTCATGCTTGTCACGTAACACACCGCAGCCACAATAACACTGTACGACAGCTGTATCACTATTGTTTTGTTTTTCCTTTTTTTATTTAAAATATTCACAAACTTGCTTGCCATGTCATCAACTATCTGATCTGATTCCGATTCTCAAATATGTGTAAGTTTTGTCATTTAAAAACCTTTATAAATTATCTTTATCTTGATCTATAACGTGAGATGGGCGCTGCCATCTTAGTTTGCACCTCAGTTCACTGTCAGTCGGATTTACAGCACGTGAATTCATCAGTTTCTCCCGTACGTGGCCGTTGAACTGGGAGAATAATAGTTACGTTATAGTAATACTTTATAGTTAAACGTCAGCAAATTACATTTCAATGGATTGTTATTGCTGCTTCCACTGATATCTGACACAGTGTGTATTTTACAAACTCTAAATGTATTGTTTTACTAGTGCTTATGTGTATTTAAATGTCTGAAACCTAAAAAAAAAAAAAAAAAAAACATTATGTGGCTGAAAACACTGCATAGTTGTGATATATGACAAGCATTGAGCTTGCATAGTTGTGATATATGACAAGCAGTCTCGCAGCCAAAGCGCGATAGCACAGTTCGAATCTGGCAGTTATGTGACGTCACTGGACATTCTAAATCCCATATGTGTTTCCGTACTCTCAGGGGCACAGAAATAAAAATCCCATATGTGGGACAGTACCGCTCAAAAGGTTAATGCACTGGGAACTAACATAAACAAACAATGAACAGCTGGATTTTTATTAATTAACATTAACAAAGATGAATAAAAACTGTAACAAATGTATTGCTCTTTGTTAGTTCATGTTAGTTAATACATTAACTATTGTTAACAAATGAGACGTTATTGTAAAGTATTACCAAAAAAACAAAAATACACAACAAAATTACTAAAACTTTAAAATTAAAATTGAAAAAAATAAAATAAAAAATAAAAAAAAATTCAAAATACTAATGAAAAAATAAAATAGTTTCTGAATGCTACTAAAATAACACTGATCTGGATTGTTTGTGTTGTGCTAGTGACCCACAATGAAGCAGGACCTTTTCAAAAAGGGTGTGCTTGCCATTTTTTAATGGGCAATGATCGGAACAACAAGTGTTGTATCTTGATAGATGAGTTAAGCTGCAGGCCAAATTTTGTGGCATTGTTCACTAGAAATTTGATCAATGAAGTTCAGGATTGATGACCAGAAATTCTCTAATTATTTTTTTTCAAAAGAGAAATTACTACAAACACTATCTTTAACTAAAACTAAAACTATTAAAACTATCAAATTTTTTGTTAATTGGAATAAAGCTGAAATAAAATATAAATATTAGCTAAAATAAAATATAAAAATTAAATTTAGAAATGTTACCTTGGCAACTAACTGAAATAAGTTTAATTTCAAGCACTAAAAACTGGAAAATGAAAATAAATAAAAACAAAAACCCAACTAAAATGAAAACTGAATTAAAAATAAAATAAAAAATGACAAAAGCAATACAGCAAAATTACTAAAAATTAAACTAAAAATAAAATGAAAACTAAAAAAAATAAAATCTATTTCAAAATATTTATAAAAAACTGATAGTGTTTTACTGTGAAAATACTTTTCAAAGTTGTAAATAAAATAAATATTATTGGAATGTTTAACAAGAAAATACTATTACACAGTGTTTCTACTTACAAATGTAATATTTAATTAAGTGTGTTGCTTGCATTTTCTTAGTAGTTAATTGTGAAATTTACTAGCAATTTCTGACTAAAAATTGTTCCCACCATTTGTGACCCTGGACCACAAAACCAGTCATACGTCGCACGGGTATATTTATAGCAATAGCCAACAATACATTGTATGTGTCAAAATTATCGATTTCTTTTTTTTTTTTTTTTATGCCAAAAATCATTAGGATTTTAAGTAAAGATTATGTTCCATGAAGATATTTTGTAAATTTCCTACCATAAATATATCATAAATGTATGTTTATGAGTGGATATGCATTGCTAAGGACTTCATTTGGACATCTTTAAAGGCAATTTTCTCAATATTTTGATTTTTTTTATTTATTTATTTTTGCACCCTCAGATTCCAAATTTTCAAATAGTTGTATCTCGGCCAAATATTGTCCTATCATAACCCTGCCTAATAAAAAAAATTGACCCTTATGGTTTTGTGGTCCAGGGTCACTTTTTTTTTTTTTTTTTTTTTTTGGTAACACTTTATTTTAGGGTCTTTTAACTAGTTGCTTATTAGCATGTATATTACTAGAATATTGGCTGTTTATTAATAATTATTAAGCACATATTAATGCCTTATTCTGCATGACCTTATTCTACATTCTTAATCCTACCCAATACCTAAACTTAACAACTACCTTACTAACTATTAATAAGCAGTAAATTAAAAGTTTATTGAGGGAAAAGTCGTAGTTAATAGTGAATACACGTTCCCTATACTAAAGTGTTACCTTTTTTTTTCAGTGTGCTTGCAAGTGAGAAACTCACCACCATGATGATAAGTTTGTTAGTGCTATACAGTTGCTAGGGTATTTCTATATGGTTTGAAGAAATCCTTAACCCCAAGTATGAGCAATCGTAATATCAAACACCTATAATAATGGTGGGAACATCTCATTTGATCCACACTGATGCTCCAGAGTGAAGAAGAACCCTTTCCTGCTTAGAGATGCAAGATGATGGAAAGAGGCTGCCTGACCCTCGACTCGCTGTGAGTTCAGCAGAGGTCAAAGTGCATGTCCCACATTAACTCCAACTCCAAGATCTGTGCTCTCAAATCACATCCCATTACTGGCCTGCCAGATCTCAGAGAGGCCAAAGCCATCATCACACCTTCAGAGAGAGACAGAGAGGGGATTTTAATAACCTAGAGTATGATATGATCTGAAGAGGGCTGTTTTCCATCTCTTGTATGAAAATAGCCTCTACTTTAGCAGCTCTTCATTTCCTGCTGAACGCTGGAGAGATGCTTCACACTGGCCTCTCTGCATTCTGCCCTCGTCGACTGAGACTACAGCCTCTCAGGAGGCTTTTAGTTCACTCTTGTGCAAAAGATGAAGAGGGGGTGGGGCTTCCTCCTCAATAACCTGCTCTAATTGGACACAGCTGTGGGTCATCTGTCAATAAAGCTCTGTGATTGGATTACCAGACCCCTGGATAATAACAGAATCCTGACATCAACATTAGAGACTGAGATAAAGAAGCAAGGGTTAAGCCTGTGTTTAAACATTCAGAATATCAAAGTGAATTCGGCTGGTTTCAGCGTTATCAACAAACAGGACATGTGCCTGTCCTTATTATCATCAGTAACATACAGGATATTTCCCTGTGGACCTACACCTGATAGACGGCCAGACTGTGTGGCACGTTAGAAAACAAATTCAGTCCAACATCTGGCAGCCGTTAACCTGGATGGCACCTTCTAATGATGAAATCTGACCTCAGTTCTGGAGAGAACTGAGTTCTCCCTCTCCTGTCCTTCACCAACAGTAGTGTCCCTGAAATCGCTTTGAAAAAGAAAGCTCTGAAAATTTACAAACAATAAATTTCTTAAGGTACATTTTGAGCTGTTCTCATGCCTTTTTAGGCCCTGTTTAGACCTGGTATTAAGATGCATTTTGGCCGATTGGATCACAAGTGGATGATGCTACATTCAGGTGTAAACGGGTCTAAAAAGTTTTGAGCTTGTCCACTTTCGACCACTTCCAGAGGTAGTTGATAATGCATTCTACCAGATAGCTTTTGTAGTGTAGATGCATGTGGTCGAATGTGATCGTATAGCCACAGAAGACCACCTATTCTCCGCCTACTGACTTAATGCATAGACATTATGGAAAGCGTGCTAACCAGATGGGATTTAAACTTTGTTGGCTGGAGACCCAAGTTTGGTTTAAAGACAAAAAACTTACAAAGCACAATGTTCTCTCACCATTCCTGATTTCTAACATTCCTGAATACACACTCACGTGGTATTGCAGCTATCAGAGCAGAAACTAAAACTGATGCTCTCTGTATGTTTTCCCATCATCTCCTTTCGCTTTCATATTTAAATTTAAAAATAATAAACTTATTTTTTTGCAAAGATCTGAAAAAGCCCATACATTTACCCACCCATAGACTCTCAGGACAGAGGACAGAAGTGGTTGAAAGTGGACAAAAGAGATGGACTAAAACACAATGTGTAAATGTGTCTCCCCATTTTGTGTTACCATTATGTTCAGTTTGTTTAGTTATCATGGACATTTACTTTGCATTCACTAGTTTCTGTCTCCCTTTGTTCATTTTCCCGCCACTCCTTGGTTGTCATTGCTTCTGTCATTATGAGTTCTTTTGTATCAGCTGTGTATGATTAATTACCTTGTTTGTATTCACTACTTAAGTTGTATCTTCCTGTCACCGTGTCCGGTCACCGTTGTGTTAAGTGTGTTTGGTACTGCCTGTTCGCCTGTTTGTTTGGAATAGTATTATTAAACTTTGTGTTTTGGAACTTAATTCATTGTCTTCATCTGTCTTCCTGCATTCACCCGTGGCAACTTATGATCCGATCGACCAAAATGCATTTTAATACCAGGTGTAAACAGAGCCTTAGATTACTTCTGAGCAAAAAGAAGTGCATTAATTGTATTGAATGTCCCAGGCCTGGTGCCAGGATGGCATAACTAATACCATGGGGGGTGCCACTATAATGCGCAATGACAAAACAGACATGGACGCGCCCGTGAGCACACGTACAAAATGCATGGCCGTGTTTCTCAAAATCATTGTTAGCCTAAGCTGATTGTAAACAAGACTATATGATCTACTTACAATGCTTTTTTTATTGTAGTTTTATTAATATTTAAAATTAGATTTTATTTTTAGATTTTTAATTTTCATATTCATTTTAGCTCAATTTTTAGTAATTTTGTTATGTGCTTTTGTGATTTTATTAGTTTCCATAGTTATTTATTTATTTATTTTTCAAATATTTCTATTTAGGTTAGCACCTTGTTTTGGCTTTACAGTGGCTCTAGGAAAAAGTTATGATCAAGCTAATGTTTTTGATTGAATCTTTTGATTGAAAACTTCTGTTGTAAAAATCATTAATAGGGGCCGCTTAAATGACACCTTTTTAACTGAAAACAGAAGACTTTTAATGCGTTCTTGCTGTTCATTTACGTGCTTAGTCTATAGGTGTGCCCATTTGAATGTGTATGTGCACAGATGCTTAGTCTTTCTTTACAAAGTGACATTGCTAAATTATTGTCTGGCCCGCATAATACAGAATTATTAGTCGTTTCCGCGGATCCATGCGAACTGGAAGGTTTTATCTATACATAGGGAAAGGAAAGGGAAGGAGGCCTTCGCAGGGGATAGTTTAGTTGACACTTCAAGGCTGCATTGTCATCGTGTCTAGGTGCAGGTCCTTCATCTCATATAGATACGGCCTGGATCTGGCAGACTACAGTAAAACTCGGGATAAACAGAAAGAGACTAATATTAGCATGGACGCCATTCTTCTTATGATGTAGCGAGTACATCAGGTGTTATGGGAAGTGTTCCTGGCTGACCTAATTTATGCAGCCCAACAATTAACATGATTTGAATTATAGAAGTAGATAATGTGTTATGTGTATGCCAGGTTAAAGACATGTGTTTTTAGTTTAGATTTAAACTGACAGAGTGTTTCTTCTTCCCGAACAATGCTAGGAAGACTGTTCCAAAGTTTAGCTGCTAAAAAGGAAAAGGTGTACCGCCAGCAGTCAGTTTTGATATTCTAGGTATTATCAACTAGCCAGAATTTTGAGATTGCTATAGACGTGAAGGGCTATAATGTGTTAAGAGCTCGCTCAAGTACTGGGGGGCTAAACCATTTGGTGCTTTGTAAGTAATTAGCAAAATTTTAAAATTTATACAATGTTCAATAGGGAGCCAATGCAGTGTTGACAGAACCGGGCTAATATGGTCATTCTTCCTGGTTCTAGTAAGAACTCTAGCTGCTGCATTTTGGACCAGCTGGAGTTTGTTTATTAGGCATGCAGGGCAACCACCCTTTTTGTGAACCACTTGCAGAATCTGTGAAAATGTGAATAATTTTAACAAAATAAGAGGGATCATACAAAATGCATGTCTTTTATTAGTTAGTACTGTCCTGAATAAGATATTTTACATAAACAATGTTTACATAAAGTCCACAAGACAAAAAAAAAAAATAGCTAAATTTATAAATATGACCCCATTCAAAAGTTTAAGAACCCTTGATTCTTAATACTGTGTGTGGTTACCTGGATGATCCATGACTGTTCTTATGTTTTGTGATGGTTGTTCTCGAGTCGCTTGTTTGTCCTGAACAGTTAAACTGCCCAATATTCTTCAAAAAAATCCTCCAGGTCCCAAAAAATCTTGTTTTCCAACATCTTTTGCGTATCTGAAGCATTTCCAGCAGTGACCGTATGATTTTGAGATCCATCTTTTCACACTGAGGACAACTGAGGGACTCAAACACAACTATTAAAAAAGGTTCAAACATTCACTGATGCTCCAAAAGGAAATACGATGCATTAAGAGCCGGAGGGTGAAAACCTTTTGAATTTGAAGATCAAGGAATATTGTACTTAATTTGTCTTCTGGCAAATGTTTAAGTGTCTTCTGTTGCTTCTGAAGGGAGTACTAAATGAAAAAGAAAAAAGAAAAAAAAAGAAGATATTTAAACAAAATAAGAAAAATCTTTATTCTGTTCAAAAGTTTTCACCCCTGACTGTGACACCCTGTATGTGTAGTCACAGGAATATATATATATATTTATATATATATATATATATATATATATATATTGTACCATCTATTTGATTATTTTGTTATTTTGTAATATTGTTTCAATTGTTGTTATTATGCCTAATGGTGATGTGTAGTACTGTCAGTGGACAGTAGGGAGAGACACTGTGCTGACTGTGTGGTTAACGGTGAGTCGCGAAGAAGAGGCCATTATGAGAGCGATCCATGGGTGCTTCTCAATTCTTATTTGTGCATCCTCGGGTGCTTCTCAATATCCCTCCTTGTTGCTTTATGATAAAAGGAGCAAGGATATAATTTCACTTGGTTCAATTCCTCTGTCCTCGCGTCTTTTCCCTGTGTCCTTCCCTCGCATCCTGAAGTGGTGGAGCTAATGCTGCGTTCCAGGCAGGTTTTTGAGCTCGTAAACCCAGACTTCAAACAACGACTCACGACTTTGTAGCGTTCCAGGCAACAAACTGGCATGAAGGACCGTACGGGGCTTATACTCATTTACAATTATTTCTATCGCCAAAGGTGCTTACTCCTTGCTTATTTGAGGGAAACGGAGGAGGAAAAACGGCGCATAAGGCAAGAGAAGCTGTTATACATTTTATTTTACGTTATTTTACCGTGCACTTGCATAAATACTGCATCCGTAGGGGCTGCCATTGTTGTTTCGTGGGCTATTTGACGTCAGATTGCGGAACTGGGAGTACATTGATCTAGTACGAGTTTACGGGTGGGAAGTCACGGGTTTGACTGCCGTTCCAGTGCACTTTCACGGGTAGAAGGTTGGAAAAACACAGGTTACGGGTTGCCTGGAACGCGGCATAAGACGCTAGGAAAGGAAGCGAGGAAAGGAAATGAGGATGCACAAATAAGAATTGAGAAGCACCCCTCATTTCCTTTCCTCGCGTCTTAGCTCCACCCCTTCAGGATGCGAGGGAAGGACACAAGGAAAAGAAGCCAGGATGGAGGAATTGAATCAAGTGAAATGATATCCTCGCTCCCTTTATCGCCACTTCAAAGCATCATCAGCTGCACTCGAGGGATCTACCCATATGTTGTTAAAGTTTGGTTATTTAAAAAATATATAATAAATATTAATAAAGCAAGATGCCCCGTTGAAATATGTGAGATATAAAGTTTAAGATGCCTTTTAAGATGGTTGAGCTTGATCGGTTTCCGGGTCATATGGTGGATGGATCAGCGAGGAAACAAGGAGGGATGTTGAGAAGCACCCTTACGGAAAGCAGCGCAACTGTGTCTCTCTTTGTTTATTTCAACAGGTGGGTGAAATTGGTCACCAAGGACATGAAACATAAAAAAAATGTCGATTTCATGTACATGTCCTGATTCGGACGTTCCGAGTCAGGCCTGGTATTAATGTAATAAAATCCTAATGGTTCGAGGCTCCAACACACTGAATTCCCAGATTAATGTAATGTTTATTGCGTTTATAGGTTTATAATTGTGTTTATAGCATTAAGAGTGATTAAAGTGTGTGTGTGTGTGTGTGTGTGTGTATATATATATATATATATATATATATAATATA